>NW_028322234.1:15831172-15984701 GCF_059928025.1 Delphinapterus leucas
AGCCTGGCACACAGTGGGTGCTCAATAAATGCACACTGGCCCTGGGACACAGCCCCTCCCAGACAGAACTTGCAAACTGGCAGCTGGGGTAGGCCAGGTTGGGGGCCTCCCACCTCCCAGCCTTGATCCCGGCTGTCCCTGCTTCGGCCACCACCAGCTTCTAGAGCCTGTTTCTAGCTTTTCATCCTCCCTAGAGAGGCCTCATTACCGCTCCCAGCCCGAGAGACAGGAACCTGCAGCCTCCTGGGCTTTGAAAACAACATAGTAAAATAGAAATTGATACCACCACTTGGGCACCCTGGGGCCTAGACTTTGGGCTGTGAGCCCCTGGCCGCGTGCTGTCTCTTTTAGCCCTTCCTTTGTGAGCTGAAGGAGATGACAGACTTTGGAGCCCAGAGCATCGGGAACTGGTAATAACAGTCATTAGGATAATGATTTTAATTATTATCTAATAAAAGTATATTTAGCAGGGCTTCCCCGGTGGCGCAGTGGTTGAGAGTCCGCCTGCCGATGCGGGGGACGCGGGTTCGTGCCCCGGTCCGGGAGGATCCCACATGCCGTGGAGCGGCTGAGCCCGTGAGCCATGGCCGCTGAGCCTGCGTGTCCGGAGCCTGTGCTCCGCAACGGGAGAGGCCGCAACAGTGAGAGGCCCGCATATCGCAAAAAAAAAAAAAAAAAAAGCATATTTAGCAGCATCCATTTTGTGAGCCTTTACACTGTTCAAGGCACTTTTCTTTCGGCCGCACTTGCGGGATCTTAGTTCCTCCACCAGGGATTGAACCTGCACCCTCGGCAGTGAAAGCGTGGAGTCCTAACCACTGGACCACCAGGGAATCCCCTCAAGGCACGTTTTAAAACCCTTTTCTTGATCCCACATTCCTCTCTGTTGACAACCCGGTTTCCCGAGAGTTGGCTGTTTACATTCACCCTTTCTCCTGTTGCCTCCAGAATCTGCTCCAGTGGGTCTCTCACGATCCCCACACCAGGAAATTGTACTCTGGGAAAGTTGCCCCTGGCAGGGGCACCCACCTTGGTGACTGCCAGGCAGGTGGAGGGGGAAGCTGCCACCTCCACTGCTTGGAAGGAGAGGGCTGGGGGCTGCTGGCCTGGAGGGACTCTGGGATGGGGAAGTCACTCACCAAGCAGGGGGACCAGTCCCAGACACACCCACCTCAATCCCTGACTCTAAGCCTGGGGGCCTGAGAGGCCCTGGGAATACCACCCCTTCACAGTCACACACCCAGCCTCTCTCATGAAGAATACAGACTCAGAGGGAAAACAGGAGAGAAAGCTAACATTTATGAAGGGTGTGTTCCATGCTAGGGGGTATGTGTAGTAACTCCTTTAATTGTAAAAGCAACCTTATGAATTAGATACTATTATAGTGCACCCCCCACCTTTTTTTTTTTTTTTGCCGCACCGCACGGCATGCAGGATCTTAGTTACCGGACCAGGGATGGAACCCGTGCCCGCTGCCGGAGTCTTAACCACTGGACCACCAGGGAAGTCCCTATAGTACCCATTTTATTGTTGGGGAAACTGAGGTACAGAGAGGTGCTGTGGCCTGGCCAGTCACACAGCCAGTAAGTGGCACCCCGAGTCTGAACCCTTGTCTCTCTGAGATGAGAGGCGCAGCCTGTGCTAAGTATCATTTCCCACCCAGGAGCAGTGGAATCCACAGAGCCATGCGCCAGGTGGGTTCTGTTATCTGCCCATTGTACAGATGAGGAAACTGAGGCTCAGAGGAGCTGCTGGGCTCTGCTGGGAGGACATAGCAGAGCTGGGGCTCCAGCCTGAGGCCATGCGCCCAGAACCGGGTCTCTTAACCACTCCAGTCACCAAAGGCTCTCCCGGCCTCTGTTTCAGCATCCATAAGGTGGGTTTAATTGCAGAATCCAGGTTTTGAGGACCACGTGCGAGCAGGCTTGTAAAGCACCTCTTGTGGGGTCTGGCCAAACAGTAGGGTCTGATTTGCATGAGTTGGGGACACAATGAGGACGGCGCAGGGAAAAGTTTTCCCATGGCCCCCGTCCATCAACCTCTCTGCAACCTGGGGCAGTTAGATCTGACACACACACACACACACACACACACACACACACACACACACACACACACACACACACACACACACACACACACACACACACACACACACACACACACCCCGCCTGAGATCCCCTTCCCTGGCGGTCACCTAAGTGCCCTCCGGCCCCTAGCAGGGAACAGCGCCGCCTCGGTGTCAGGCGCGGGGCCAGCATCCCTCCAGGTTTGTCAGCGTTGCCCAGAGACGGGAAGGGAGTCGGCGGGCCCCCGCCCCCTGCACGCAGACCCCTGCCCGCCCAGCCCCCAGGACCCCGGATCCAGAACAATGGGCAGGCTGGAGGAGGAGGCGGGCAGGCGGGGCTGGGGCCTCGGGGAGCCTGGGAACAGAACGGCTCGGGGTTGGTGTGCAGGGAGGGGGGTCCTGAGATCAGACAGAGCCTCCAAGAGGGGCGGGGGCTCCGAGAGGGGCGGGAGGCGCACCCAGCCAGGAGGGATCTCGCGGAGGCGAGGGAGCTTAGCCCCCTCTCCCACGGCAGCTCCAGAAGGAGAGGCCGCCCCCTCCCCCCGGCCCCGTGGCTCGTGCCGGGAACAGGTGTGGGGGGCTCTGAAGGCAAGACTAAGGGACACAATCCCTTTCGGAAGTGAAGTGACATCGGGGCCCCGCACCGCTATAAATACGGACACAGCTGACTTGGGGGAGGGGGGATCGGAGGGAACCTGAAGGACCCGAGAAGAGGGCGGGTAGGGTAGCGGGATGGGAGGCGACCCTGAGCCCTTGGGACGCGGCCAAGTTTCTGGGTGGATGCGAAACCCGGTGACATGATACACTCCGGACCCTGGCGTCCCGGGGCCGCAGCGGAGGACAGAACCGGGCGGGTCCACAACCTTTCTGAGCCCCGCCCCTCGCCGAGCCCCACCCCTCCCTGAAGCCCCTCCCGGTTCTGAGCCGGCTCCGCTCTCTCGGCCCCTCCCCTTTCAGCGCCCTCTCCTCTCCCTTAACCCCCTCCCCTGGCTGAGCCTCCTCTTCTATCCCAGCCCCCTCCTCTCAGCCCCCCTCTTTCTAAGCACCACCTCCCATCTTTCAGCTCTTTGGGGTGGGGAGTGTCCTGGGACAGACCCTTCCGGCTGTCCAGATCGAAACTTGACTCCTTGGCTGGTGGGGGCTTCCCTGGCTCTTCCTCAACTGCAGCATCACCCTCATATTCTGTGACTGGAACAACCAGAGCTTTTGAGGTTCCGCCCTCCCCGGGCGCCCCGCGGGCCCGGTTATACAGCAAATACCTGCAGAAATCCGCTACCTCCAATACCCAGTCCCGGGCTAGGTTCCTCATCAGAAACTGCGAGAAAGACCTTCAGGCATGCATACCCCCTTCAAATCCCCGTTTAGATCTCTCATTCTTCCCAGATCTAGGAGCCAATTTTGAAACGGGGGATGGGTAGAAATTCTGACTTCATTCATTCATCTTTTCACTCATATTCTTCAACAAACATTTAATGAGCACCTACTGTCTGCAAGCCTGTGCCGGAGGCTGCGGATACAGCTCACGGTCCAGTGGGGGAGATAGTCTGTGGAGTGATGTGGGTCAGAGGGCTGTGATGGGGGCACACAGGCAGCTATAGGGGTCAGGGAGCTGGTGGGTCAGAGAAGGAAGGCTTCCCACAGGAGGTGTCATCTAAACTGAAGGCTAAAGATATTAGGGGCCAAGAGAGGGTGTTCCTGGCAGAGAGAACAGCAAGTACAAAGGTCCTGAGGCAGGAGCCCCTGGCTTGCAGTCCCAGCTTTGCTGTTTATTTGCTGTGTGACCCAGACAAGTGACTGTTTCTTTCTGAACCTTAGTTACCAATGCTCGACGGAACGGCTTTGGCAGGGCACCTGGTATACAAGAGGTACTCCATAAATATTTGCCAAATGTTGATGAGGGAATTGAGGTTTCGAGGGTTGTCGTGAAAGAGAAGGCTTTGTGGCCCCTGCCTGGGGATGAGTGGGTTGGGGCAGCTCGTGACCTCTTTTTCTGGCCAAGGTGCCCCTGTCCCCTGGGCCCCTCCCCCCGGGCCCACCCGTCCTCCACCAGCTGTCCCTCCATGTGTGCGGCCGCCTGTCAAGAGCAGGCGCCTGTTCCGGAACACCTGATGCCTTGCTTCCCAGGGATTTCAGAGGGGTAGATGCACGGAAGTTCAGCTGCCACGGGGGCTTAACCCTGGAGCCTGGGCGCCGGGTCTTCAGAGGCCCAACAGCATCCCTCTTGACCCTGTGAAGAGCCCTGGCACCGCTACCAACCTTAGCTGGAAAGACCCCACTTCAACTCCTAGCCCTGGCATTGCTTGGCTGTGTGGCCTTGGGAAAGTTAGTCAACCTCTCTGGTCACCGCCACCACCAATAATGATAACAGCTGACACATCCTCAGTGCATATTATGTGCCCGGGGCCATGTTTAGAGCCTTTCTATGAATGAACTCTATCTTCTAGCAGGATTCTGAGTTCCCAAGTATTGTTGACCCCATTTTATAGATGTGAAAACTGAGGCACAGAGCAAGGTTATATGACTCAGGTTGAAATAACCCAATCAGTAATAACTACAGTAACACCTATTGCGTGCTCACTGGGTGCCCGCTTTACGTGGATTAGCTCATTTAATTCTCCCCCAAACCAAATGAGGTGGTGGAGACTGCTAATAGAAGTCCCTTTTTACAGATGTGGAAACTGAGGCCCAGAGAGAATAAGCAATTTGCTCAAACCTACAAAGCTGTATAACTTTGAAAACACATCATCATAGAAAGTTCTACTGATGAACATTGCTCTATGAGAAAGTGCTTGCTGTCATCTGGTAGGAGCCCAGGCCCTGGTAAGTTACAGTTAACTTGTAGGTTTCTGTCTGGTAGAAAAAAAACTCCAATTATGGTTTTGCTGCATGTAGGACATTCACTAGTTTGTACCCAGCCTAATCTTATTCTAACATTCTTAAGAAAAAAAATCCTGATAAATACCCAGTCCCTTAAATGCTCTCAGAATCAGCTTGGGGACTTCCCCGGTGGCGCAGTTGTTAAGAATCCGCCTGCCAATCCAGGGGACACAGCTTCAATCCCTGGTCCTGGAAGATCCCACATGCCACGGAGCAGCTAAGCCCGTGAGCCACAACTACTGAAGCCCGCACTCCTAGAGCCTGTGCTCCTCAACAAGAGAAACCGCTGCAATAAGAAGCCCGTGCACTGCAATGAAGAGTAGCCCCCCGCTCGCGGAGAATGACCATTTAACTGGTCCCCTGAATAATGAGTTAATTAATCACTGACCAGAGTTTATGTTTTCAACTTTCTGAGAACTGTACCTTGACAGCCCCATTTTGCAAATGGGGAAACTGAGGCAAGTTCCCTGCCTCCCCCGCCCCAAGCCTGGGGGCCCAGTCATTGCACACCTGGCTCTCCACATCCGGGCAGCCCCCGCCCAGCTCCCAGGAGCAGCACCGAGAACCTGTCTTCCCTAAGCAGCAGAGAACCAGGTCAGCCAACCGCTGGGACATCAAAGGGAATCTATAAATACAGCTGCAGGAGGAAAAATAGACACTTTTCTAGCCTCTCCCAGCCTTGCCTCTCTCCCTCTCCAGATCTTTCCTGGCTAGGCTCCCACTGTGGTAGCTGGGCCGAAGCCCCCAACCCCAAGGACCCCTGCTGGAAGACAGTGGGGAAAGCTGCTGGCAGTTCCTCGGTTTCCCCTAATGAGCTCAACATCTTCTGCCCTCCCCTTCCCCTGCCAGGGGACTGAGAAAAGAGGGGAATCACTGGGCCTGTCCCTGGGAGGTGCAGATGAGGTTCTAAGCCCAGAGGTGAGGGTTACTGATTTGTAGAAATCTTCAAATTCCAGAACCCTGGAACCTTCCTTCTTTCTCATGGGACACGTAGGGCTTCTGCGCTGTGTTGAGTGCTGGGAAGCTGGCAGGACCAAGGCAAACAGTTTAGACTTGGCCAGGGCAGTCAGGAAGGCTTCCTGGAGGAAGTGACATGAGCTGAACCCAATGTAAGATGGGACAGATGGGGAGGGAAGAGCGAAACAGGGGGGGAGGTTGCAGGAGAAGGAATTCAGAGTCCTCCTGGATGATTCCCATTTCCTTGCTCCCCAAGTCTTTGCATCCAAAATGACTCTCAAGGGACTTCCCTGGCAGCCCAGTGGTTAAGACTCCGTGTTTCCAATTCAGGGGGCGTGGGTTCAGTCCCTGGTCAGGGAACTGAGATCCCACATGCCACCCAGGGCAGCCAAAAAAGAAACCCTCTCAAATCTGCCTATTTCTCTCCACCTCCTCAGCCCCTGCCCCTGTCTAGGCCCCCATGTTGCTCCCCCAGACTAGTCCCTCCTCCCCTGGGGTCTATTCCTGCCCTGGGTGCATCAGTCTCTGCAAGGCAGCCAGAGGGACCTTTTCAAACGTTAAATCAGATCATGTCACTTGCTCACTATAAACTCTCCCATGGCTCCCTAGTGCCCTTGAAATAAAATCCAAACTTTTCCCCATGTCCCCAACACTTCTCTGCCCTCCCCTCCTCCCTCTCTCCCCCTCATTCTTTCTGCTCCAGCCACACGGGCCTCCTGGCTGTTTCTCCAACATGGTCCTTCCCCAGGGCCTTTGCACATGTTGTTCCTTCTGCCCTTCCCCTATTTCTTCTTCTCCAGACTGGTTCCTACTTCTCCTTTAGGTCTCAGCTCAAAAGTCACCTCATCTGAGAAACCCTCCCTGATGCCTCCAGACAGCTGCTGCTCTTCATCGTCTTTTCTCCCTGGCCTTTATGATGATCTGAAATTATTTTAGTCATTCACACGGTTCTTCATTGTTTGTCCATGAATGCCCCGAGAGGGCAGAGACCCTGCCAGAGACCTCACCCGCCATGGGCTTCAGTTTCCTTGTCTATAAAATAGGCAGGCTTGTGACAAGCTGCTCCCTTGGGGAGGCTGCCTACCTCATTTGTTGTTCAAGTTACTATTGATATTTCCCTTACAAACTGTTTGTAATCAATATGCTAATTGATGCAGATTTTATGTAAATGACACAAGTATTTATTTCTCCTCCCCCTTCCCCCCAACAAATTCCCCAATGGCCTAAGGGACCCTGGAAGCTGGAGGGTGGGTGGGTAGCTGTCTCAGCCCACATCTCTTGGGGATCTTTGGGGGTAGAGGGACAGTGTTGGGGGCAAGCAGGAAAAAGGGCAGGAGGTGGGTGTGGGGGATAGAAATCTGGAGACCTGGGGGAAGATTGAGTCCAAGACAGTAAACGAGCAAGATGGAGAGATGAAGAAGAGGGTGGGGAGATGGAGAAACACAGAGAGGATAGGAGAGAAGGAGAGAGGGAGACTGGAAGGAATGAGGGAGGAGGGCCAGGCAGGGGTCCCTTGCCCACCTCAGGGCGTGCTGGGGGCAGACCTGCTCCCCACCACACACTTGGATCAGTGGAGTGACCTTCCCACCTTCACTCTGATCATAACCTATTGGAATCTTCTTGCAGGGGAAACTGAGGCAGGACAAGAGGAACCGCTGGCCTCACTGGCCATTCCAGAACAGGTCTGGGATGAGAACTGTCCCACCGCTCCACGGGATCCTGGAGGTAAGGAGGCTTCCTTGACACTTGCCTGGACCTTAGCCAATAGTCCATTGTCTTTACTGAGTGCCTACTGTGTGCCAGGTCTGTGTTGGGCAGTGCTGGGATCAAGACCAAGTGCCTTGACCAAGACAGCTTGCGGTCTTTGAGGAACCAAGTGAATTCCAAAGTGGTCCCCACGGCCCACGAGGCCCTGCATGACCTGCCCCCCCCACACACACCCTATCACCTCTTCCATCTCTCCCCCTGAATCATGCTGCCCCTGTTCCTCCTCTAGCAGGTCAGGAATGGTCCTTCCCCAGGGCCTTGGCACTGGCCGTTCCCCCCATCTGGAGCTCCCTTCCCCCACATACCTGCATGCTTTTCTCCCTTACTTCCTTCAGGTCTCTGCTCAGATGTCACCTCCTCCATGAGACCTCCCCTGACTACCTGCCTAATATCTCCCCCAACTCGGCCACTTCCCATCTTCTTTCCTTGCTTAATTTTTCTCCTTAGCACCATCTGGCCCAGCATAGATCTCACTCGTTTATGTTGCTTCTTGTCTGTCAACCCCATTGGGACGTCAGCTCCACGAGGCCAGGACTTCTATCTATTCTGTTTGCTGCTGTGTCCCCAGTGACTAAAACAAGCGGGGCATCCAGTAGGTACTCAATCCATACTCGTTAAATAAGTTCATCTTCTCCTGCCCTGAGCTGTGAGCATTGCCAGGACAGAACCTGGCTCTATCTTGGTCACCATTGTGTCGCCAGCACTACCCGGCAGAGCCTGGTACACAGTAGGTGCTCAGTAAAGTTAGCTGAATAAATAGGCCAATGAGGGTCAAGACCTACGGACTCGGCTCTGCTTCCTGAACGCATCAGAGGGTTTGTAGCCAGAGCTGAGTTTGTCCCAGGCAGGTCCCAAAGGGCACAAGGAGCCTGGGCGTGGAGGGTGAGCTCAGGGCCCGCCAACTGCACCTCCACACACTGACGTCAGCGTCACTTGAGTGGAGAGCCTTGGTGGCAATGATGGAATCACCACCACATGAGGTCATTCACACACACCCTCTACTGTCACTGGCTGTTTTGTTTCTTTTTTTCCCCGTAACAGTTTTGATTTGATTTGATTTTTTTTGTGGGAAAATATACCTAACGTAGTATTATTTTAACCATTTGTAAATGTTCAATTCAGTGGCATGAAAGACATTCCCATTGTTGTTCAGCCATCACCACTACCTAGACCCAAACTTTTCCACCTTCCCAAACTGAAACTCTGTCCCCATGAAACACTGACCCCCCATCCCCTCCCCCAGCCCCTGGCCCCCACCATCTACTTCCTGTCTCTTTGGATTTGACACCTCTAGGGACCTCCTATGAGTGGAATCAGACAGTATTTATCCTTTCGTGTCTGGCTTCTTTCACTGAGCATCACGTCCTCAAGGTTCGTCCATGTTGTAGCAGGTGTCAAATTAACTGCAGTGGCCACACCCATTCTACCACTCCATCACTGATTAAAAAATGAATTAACAAAAGGTCTCTTGGAGAAAAGGATATTGGCCAAACACATGAGGATCTTCCCAAGGACAGGGAACAGCAAGTGCAAAGGTCCTGAGGTGGGGCTGAGCTCCATATGTTTGCTAGGCTGGAACAGGAAGCTCAGGGGAGGGTGGATATTGAACAGGGAGAATGTGACACTTTTTCACCTCCCTCCAAGTGATGCTGGCTTCCTGCCCTTTCTGTGCCTCAGTTTCCTATCCATACCCAGGACAGACCCCAGGGAGCTCAAAGGTCCCTGGGTCCCTCACCACTTCTCCCTTCTGAGTACCAGGGTGCCCCTTGCCTCATTTGCATATTCAGATGAGGCCTTGGGGCTGGGGGTTCTGGGAGAACCCTGGCCACACCCATGCCTTTCTGGGGATGTCACTGGTTCTGACCGGGAGGAAGCACTGTAATTGCTCTAATTTCCACTCACAAATCAGGCAGGGAATGCTACTGCTTCTCTCTCTACTGTTTCCCAGGGGTATGTCTGGCACTTGGAGCTCCAGCCAGACACACAGTGAGCTCAAGCCACAGCCCTGGGTCCAAGGGGCTGCAGAGAGGGTCTCAGGCTGGACAGCCCCCAGCCACCCCCGCTGGCTGCCTGGCTGAAGGCCTACTGTGTGCCAGGCCTGGCACTCACCCTCTCCACTGCAATGGAGGGGGACTCGGGCAAACTCTAGGGCCAAGCATCCTGGGTTTAAATCCTTGCTCTGGCTCAAAATGTGTACAGTACCTGGAGCTATGCAGTGCACGCAGCAGGCACTTAATAAGTGCTCCTGAAGTTATTACTTCACTGGATACCTCTCCCCCAGCCTGAAGAGGTGGCCTCACGTTGCCCCATTTTGCTGTCGAGGGGACTGAGCGACCCTGGGCTCCTGCCCAGCTGGGCCTCAGTTTCCCCATCTGTACAATGAAGGCAGAGCTCTCAGGCCCCCATTCATTCATTCATTTGTTCAACACATTTGTTGAATGCTTACTGTGTGCCAGGCCCTGTTCTAGACGCTGGGGACACAGCCATGACCAAGGCAGACTCTGGCCCTGCCCTGGCAGAGCTGATTGCAGGGGTGGGGCAGGAGAGAAACAAATGGATAAAAGAAATACTGTTGGTGGGTTTCCCTGGTGGTGCAGTGGTTAAGAATCCGCCTGCCAATGCAGGCGATGCAGGTTCGAGCCCTGGTCTGGGAAGATCCCACATGCCGTGGAGCAGCTAAGCCCATGCACCACAACCACTGAGTCCGTGCTACACAACTACTGAAGCCTGCGCGCCTAGAGCCTGAGCTCCGCAACAAGAGAAAGACCGGGGGCAGCAAGGAAGACCCAATGCAGCTAAAAATAAACAAATAATAAGAATAAATTACTTATAAAAATTTTAAAAAGAACCTTCCAAGCTAGGAGGTCCCTTGGAAATGGTTAAAAGCATGGGGTTCAAATTCCAGTTTTATCTCCTGGCTCTGTGACTGGCCAAGCCATTTCTCTCTGGGCCTCAGTTACCACACCTGAAAAATGGGACAATAACAGTAGTCATGCTCTAGAATCATGGGACTACATATAGTAGGTGCTCCATAAATGTTAGCTCATCATTATCATTATTACTATATGCACAAAATGAGTCATTTTCCCAGCCCAGGGGTGCTGTGTCGTCTCTGGAAAGGGCTACACCCTCTCTGGGCACCAGGTCCCCCAAATGCTCCAAAGGCCCCAGGACTATTTTTGAATCTGGAGAAAAGTCCCAGAGAGGAGCCCTTCAGCCTGCCTGCGAGCAGGCAGGGGTCAAAGGGCAAGAGGCAGGGATGGGTCAAGGCCATGCCCCCCCCACACACGCACATGCACACACACCGCACCATGGGCTCTAGGCGGTTAGCTCTGCGGAGGGACCAGCTGGGCGGATTTAGCCAGCGCATCTGCCGCCGGAACAGCTGCCGTTGGGGGGGGGCGGGGCTGGAGGGGGATATGGGACGAGGGAAAAATCTGTCCGAGGAGAATCGCGTCTGCGCTAACCAGCTGCAGACTCAGACTGGGGGGACACCCCAAATCCGCCCGGACCCCGGGCCCCTCCCCTGCTGCGGTCGCCCCCACGTGCCTCTGGGGGGAGGGGGCTCGGGGAGGCCCTGACGTCACAGGTGGCTTCAGCCAATCGGAGCTGCCCTTTCCGAGACCCCCCCCGGAGATTCCCAGGCCGGAGCCGGGACCAGGGGCGCGACCGAGCAGCTAAGACCCTCAGCCTGGGCTTAAAAGAGGGCCCGGACCTGACTGGGGAAACCAAGGCTGGGACCCTCCAGGAAGGGGGCGCGGGACCCAGCTGACCCCTCCACGCCTCTGCCCATCCGCCTGGCTCCAGCGCGACCCAGAGAGGGGCATTGGCCGGCGGGAGTCACACAGCAGGGCGGCGAGGCGGGGAGCCCTGATGGGGGGCGCGCAGGCAGCGGGGCGGGGTTTTCCTTCCCCGCAGGCGCCAGGCACCAAGGCCGGGCTAGCCTCAGCCCATCCCGGGGGACACAAAGGCCGCTTGACCCACTCCAGGTCTCCCCGGGACCCCTCGGACCCGGGGCCGCGGCCTGGACACGCAGGGAGGAAGGTGTTGGTGGCCGCGGGCACCCTCAAAACCCGCCCTGGATTCCTGCGGGTCGGAGCTGGACGGGAGCGCAGAGCTGCCCAACCTGACCTGAGAAACTGAGGCCCAGAGGGGCGGGGCTTTGCTCAGAGTCACACAGCTTGGAGGGCTCTGCTGGCGCTGGTGACCTCGGGCAAGGCCCTGCCCCTCCCGGGGCCTCCTTGGCTCACCCGGCGGGCAAGCTGTGAACTTCCTGCCACCCTCTTCCAGGTCAAGGCTCAGACAGTCAGGAGCCCAGGGCGGGGGAGGGAGCAGCCCGGTCTGACCTTGCCCTGGTCCGGGGCATGAAAGACCCATTCATGACTGCCGAAGCCTGGACGGCAGCTGAGCCGGCCCGCGGGGGTGGAGCCTCCCTCAGGGCCTTTGTCCCAGCGGGTCCCTCTGCTTAGTATACCCTTCCCACCACCCCCTGCACCCCATGTACTCCGCCAGATCTGTCTGTCGTCCTTCTATGGCCCCCACATCACCTCGTGGACCTCCTGGGCCGCACAATGTCCCCCGTCTATCTCAGCAGGTATCTGTACCTTGAGTTCGGCAGCCACTGATTCTTCTGTCTCCCCTGCTAGACTGTAGGCAGGAAGCCAGTTTGCCTTGCTGACTGCTCAGTCCAGGACCTGGCACACAGTAGATGCTCAATAAATGTTTGTTGATGGAATAGGTGGCTGAGGAGCCCATTCGGACCAAGGCTGCAAGTGGGAGGGCACAGCACGTGGAAAGGTATAGAGGTGGGAGGGGAATGCAGAGCCTGGACACCAAGCTGAAGTGCTGGGACTTCACAAGCCCCCCATTGCCGGGCTGGCCTCAGTCTCCCCAGGGGGCAGGAGGCAAGGGGGTAGAGTCCAGACAGACACAGGCAGGTGCTTGGCTGATTTGCCTGGGACTCTGGCTCAGCCGGAAAGCTTGTCAGAGCAAAACCACGGGCAGGAAGGCCTGGCTGCTGGCGGACATTTGTGGTCGCCAGTACGGCCCCTGGGCAGCTGCCGGGGGCCTGGAAGAACCGGGTTGTCTCCACGGATGCCAGGGAGGCTGCAGGTGGCCCAGGATCCAATGTCCCACTGCGTGTGTGCGCCACTGGGAAGCCACACAGCCTGCCTGAGCCCCCAGACTGCTGGGAGCCCTGGGTGGGACTCAGCGGGCAAGGCATGCACCAAAGGTGCTTAATAACCAAAGGCAAGAGGATTTATGCAAGCTGGTGGACCTCTCTGTGCCTCAGTTTCCCATCTGTGGGAGGCTCGTGCGGCTGCCCTGAGGACTGAACAATGCGATTTATGCATCAAACATAAGCACACAGCAGGCGTGCAAGAAATGTCACTTAGATAAATACACAATAGTAAAACTTTTATGGAGCACCTCCTGTATACTGGAGATGCCAGAGGGACCGGGACAGCGTGCAGCGCAGTGGGGGAGACCTACACAGTCACACCCATATGGAGAGGTGCTTTGGACAGAGAGGGACATTGAGGTCCTGAGAGGAGCTCTCTTTCTAAGGTCACAAAGGGGCAGGGAGGTTACAGGGAGGTCTCGGAAACAGGAAGACCAGTTTGTTTGGAGTCCCAAAGGCAGGGGGCCAGAGTGCTCCCCACCGGCTGAGGGTATGCTGCAGCCCCCTGGGAACCTCTTTTCGCGTCAGGCCCCATGGGCGCTGGGACAGAAAATAGCCATGGTCTCTGCAGCCAGCTTGCTCTGTTCAAATCCCAGTTCTGCCACTTTCCAACTGGGTGACCTTGGACAAGACGCCCCCCATGCCTCAGTTTCCTTACATGTCTACTGAGTATTGTTTAATATAATGCTTGTGGATTGAATAAATGTCCTCATATATGAAGAGGGCCATGTAGACCCCCGGAGTTCCTGACGCCGCAGCATCCCCATGATCCCCGCGGATCCGATAGAGGATGGATTCTGGGTATGCGGGACTGGCCAGAATGGACCGGGGCAGTAATTTGGGGAGGGGAGCGGCGATCAGGCCCTCCACCGGGACAAAAGCAGGGTACCTTCTCTTGGGTCACTCTTCCACCCTCCACCCCCGCCCCCGCCCCCAGTGCCGCCGGCCGCCCACCTGGCTCCGCCCTCCGTTCCGCGCCACCTTTGCTCCGGGCCGGGTTTTGCGCGGCTCCGGCCCGGCTTGGTAAGGGGGGGGGGTTGCCGGGTGAGGGGGGGGCGGAGGTGGCAGAGTCGCGAGTCGCAGCGGCGGCCGCGGCGGGCAGAGGAGATGCGGCCGCGGCGCGCCCCCGGTCCGGCCGCCGCGCAGCGCCCCCCCCGGAGCCGACGCCAGCGCGCCGGGGGCCGGGGCTGAGCCCCCTCCCCCAGCGCAGCGCAGCGGGCCCGGGGGCGGGGAGAGCGCGCGCCCCCAGCCCCCCTCCCCACCCTGGGATGCCTGGCTGAGCCGGCCGGGCCGGGACAGGTGCGCGCACGAACCGCCCCCCCCCCACCCGCGCCCTCCCGCCCTCGAGCTCCCTCCCGCGCACTCGCGGCGGCCGCGGCTCCGAGGTAAGCGCCCCGGGGCGTCTGCAAGAGGGGGGGCTGGGGAGGCGCTATCCCGGGGGTGTCTGTCGGCACGCAGCTGGGGGCTGAATTGTTGGCTGGGGTGGCCGGGTCAGGCGCTATAATGGGGGGCCTGGGGGCCCCGCCACTGCGAGGGGGATGGATTAGGGCCGGAGAGGGGGTTTGTGGAGCTCTGTAACGGGAGGATCTGCTGGCAACGCAACTGGGGAGGGGGCTGGATTTTAGGGGGGTCGCAGTATGGAGCGATATAATGGGGGTCCAGTAACAACGCTTTGAAGGGTCTGGATTTGGGCCTGGGGCGCTGAATGAGACTCCATAATGGGGGTGTTTAATGGCACCGCAGCTGGGGGGGCCTGGATTGTTGACTGGGGGCCTGTATGTGGAGCTATAATGGGGGTTCTGTCGGCACCGCAACGGGTGGAGGTTTTGTCCGGGGGGGCCGTAAGAGGCATAATAATGGGGGCTCGCGGTTGCGCCGCTGGGGAGCTGGATTTGGGCCCAGGTGGGGGTTTCAGGGCAGGCAGGGGGCCTGCTGGCCGAGGGTGGGAGGTGGTGCTGGGGGGCGGGGCCCTGGGCGCTAAGTCGAGGGCCCCCCGGGGCTGGTGTGGTGGTCCCAGCGAGGTGAGGCCCCTCCGCGCCACTCCTTGGTCCAGCCGCCGCACCTTGGACGCCCCTGAACGAATCCAGGGCCCGGGCCGCGGGGTAGGGGCCGGGGTGCGGGGAGAGAGTCAGCCGGTCCGGTTCCCCCCCGATGCAGTGGGAGCCCAAGGGTTCGCGGCCCCCCAAGAGCTGACAAAGGGACAAAGAAAGCGTCTCCGAGAGCGCTGGGAGGGGTGGGGGGCGCCGAGTGTGGCCCCCTCCCGTGGGCGCTGATTGGTCTCCAGGGTGGGGGTCACGTGCCCCCTGTCCCACTCTCCTCCTCGGGATGCCCTCCCAGTTTGGGGCACCTCCGCCCTGCTCTGCCCCTGCCCGGACGTGTAGACGCTGAAGCTGGGAGTTTTTGCAAGCGTCCTGGGGCTGGGGGCGATTCCCAGACCCTCAACCCCTGTTTGTCCCTGTCTGGCTGAGGTCTTTGGCATCCTCCCCCTTGAGGCTGTCATCTTTGACTCCCAGACTGGAGGGGAACTGGGGCTTGGGGTTAGGGGATTGGGCCCTTAAGTTTTGGGGGTCTCTTTTGGGTTTAAGGAGGAAGGGGGGACTAATGGCTGGGGCTTCAGAAAAGCCCCCCCCCCCAGTTTGCAAAATTGCATTACTTCATATTTTTCTGGGTTCCCTCAGCTTCTCAAGGGTACAGCGCACTCTCCAAAATCAAAGTTCAGTACCCCCGGGGCATCCCTCCCCTACAGACGCTGGCCAGTCCCTTTCCCATATCCTAGTACATATGTTTTCTCTCAAGGATGAAATTTTGAAATTTTTGAATGTATCTGAGCAATTGCTGAAACTCTATTTAGACAGAGTACAGGGTGTGGGGAGAGGCTGAGAGTCATAGGTGGGGTCAGTATTCTCCTGGGAGGGGGTCCTGAGCTCTTTGGGAAGGTAGCTGGGGGATCCCTGTGGCACAGAGGACCTTGGATATTGGGTAGGTGGCAGACTGGCAGGAGACTCGTTAAACTGTAGCGTGTCCACCCTGAATTGGACCATTCCCAAGAACAAACAGGGAGACTGAGGCCCAGAATGGGTGGAGAGGGAAGCCAGGCCTCTCCACTGCTGGGGCTGTTAGACGGGGTCAAGGGGGAACGGAGCCTCCACATCTGCTGAAACCCAAAATGCCAGCCCAAAGGTTTCCTTGGAAACCCTGGCTCCCCACCCAGCCAACCTGGGCAGGGCAGAAATTAGACCTGGAGCTTCCAACGCCCCACCTCTCTCTAAAAAAAAAAAAGCATCATAGAGAAGGCTGGGGCCTGAAAGCAGGGGTGCTGCTGTGTGGCCTCAGACAGGTCTGTAGCCCTCTCTGGGCTGCGATCTCCCCAGAAGGTTTTAGGACCTGAGTGGAGGGAGATAAGGCAGAGAGAGGTCCCAAGGAATACCCTGGATTTGTAACCTCTCCCTCCAGTCCCCACCTGCCTTCTGCCAGGGCTGAGCACCCATGGGGCCTAAGGGTCCTGTCGCCTCCTCTGCTTTGAGGTGAGAGCACGACTCCCAGCGGAGGTATTGAGTCACCAGGGAGGGGCCATTCACTTCTGTCCTCTGGTCAAAGAAGGTGCTGGAGATGTGAGCTGCAGGAGGGTTTGTCATCTGCAGTGGCTGCCCAGGGCTTGAGCCGAGAGTTGCTGGGGTTACCGGGGGCTGGACCAGGAAGATAGAAATCAAACTGTCCTTGCAAAGGTGACCCTGACGTCAGCTGGCGGGACAGGTAAGCTGGGTCCCCCGGGGCTGAAGGATGTGCCAGTCGCTGCCCATCTCCCAGGAAGGAGGGTGTCCCTAACTGACCCTGTGGTGTGGCCCTGTCCTGTGTGCCCAGCCCTTTGCCAGGTGATGATGGGGAACCCAGAGAGGACTCAGCCAGGGTCAGGACAGGTGGAAGCAGGGATGCCAGTGCCAGCATCCCCTGTCTGGAGGAGGGGATGCTGGCACTGGCCTTGAGGGGTGAGAAGGCGGTTGCCAGGAGGCGAGGGGGGACAGGGATCCCAGGTGGAGGGAGCAGTGGGGAAAACCATGGAGGGGTGTGTTGGGGGACTCCTGAGTGACTGGGCTATTTTAAGGGTGGGAGACAATAAGCAATGAGGCCTGAGAGGTGACAGGGGCCGCGGATGCCAAGCTGGGGAGCAGGCTTTATCCCGAGGGCAATAGGGAGCCATCGGAGATCTTAGAGCAGGGGAGGGAATGGGCCACGTTTCAGACCTTGAGCAGCCGTGGGGAAGGATAGCTACCAGGAGACAGGTTTTCCAGAATGCTGGGAAAATGTTTAGGATACAGTGATTCCAAAATTCTAAGCCATTTAAGGGGCTGCAGGTTCTCAGACTGATTCATCCAAGACCCAGTGGTGATTGGGGTTGACCGTGGGTGGGGCCTCATTTAGCAGAAACAGGGACACTGAGGCTCATGGCAGCCTGGGAGGGGGCCCCGGCCGCCTGCCCCACATCCCGTGGTCAAATTATCTAGGAGTCGGCTTCAGGGGACAGACCCACACGCCAGATACCCCCACCATTGTGATCGGTGTAGGTTGCCAGAGCCAGGGTTTGATGTGTGGCCTGAGAGGTCTGGGCCTGAGCCACATAATTCTCTCTTATTATCACAGTCGTTCATCACCTGCCCTTGAGGGATGTCCAGATGAAGTGGCAGGCATTAGAATGTGCAAAGGAGGTGACTTGGGAGGCCAAGGACCTCCTCTTCCATCTCTTTGGGCAGGGATACAGGGGTGGCCTCCTACCAGCCACCCTTGAAGCTCCTTCGCTGGCCCCAGGGTCCAAAGGTGGTAGCCCCAGGGTCCAAAGGTGGTAGCCCCAGGGTCTGCTGGGAGGGAAGCCCAGTCTAGTGAGGACTACATTTCCCAGGGTGCATTTTGTCCCAGGCTGAGCCTGCCTTCCAAGGGCTGACCTAGGAGAGAACTTCCCAACTGCAGGATCCCAGAGAGGATTGTGGGTACATGGGTTTTCAGGAGGGCCCGGGGGAGACCTGGTCTAGAGTGGTAGGGAAGGTCAGTCACTAAACAGATGCTCCCAGTGGCCTCTGTGTGCCTGGCCCTGGGCTGGGTGATGCTGGGATTGCAGAGAGGGAGATTTAGCTCTAGTTAGTGCCTGGTTGGCCCTCAAGGGTCTTCCAGGCTCAGGGAGGGGAAACAGGCAGACCCTGGCCCTCTTGGCTACATGGGATCAGAGTTGGGGCAAAATGGGGCTGAGGAAATATGGCTCTTCCCAGTGGATCAGAGAAGATGCATCGAGGACGGGCATTGCCTCTAGGACCATGACAGATGTGTAGGAGTTCACCAGGGGGAAGCGACATGTTTTCTGATAGTTTCAGAACCTTCTCCCTTTCCTGAAGGCCCAGTAAGAATCCCCTGGGGCAGTTGAGACAGCCCCTCTGAATTTTTGCCTTTAGAGGTTGCCACAACAGTTGGGTCAGACTTACCTGGGTTGGAATTCATCTCTTCATTCACTCACTCCCTCATGCCCCGTCTCTAAGCCTCAGTTTCCCCATCTGTGAAACATGGATGCTATTCTCTCTCCCTTAGGGTTGAACATTTAAACAAGAGGATGCAGGGAAGGTGCCAGGTCTGGACCTGTTCTTTTCTTACTCTGGAAAAAGGAATAATTTTGAAAAGCAGAAGCGTGTGGCCTCTGGTCCTGATCTCATTGAGAGCTGTGGGGTCTTTGCTGTCATTTCATGAGTTGACAGATGTTTAATGACTGCCTACTATGTGCCAGGTGCTGGGAACCCAGCAATGACCAAGGCAGACCAGGCCCTGCCCTTGCCAAGCTCACACTAGATGGGACCATGGACGCTAACTCAGGAGAGAAAGTGAATGGAGCATAACAAGTGCCCCGAGGAATGACACTGAGAAGGGCGGGGCTGTTTTAGCTGATGATGTCAGGGAGGGTGTCTCTGAGGAGGTGGTGTTTGAGCTGAGACCTGGAAAATGAAAAGGAGCCAGTCATGCAGAGAACTGGAAGAGCCTTCCGGGCAGAGGGCACAGCCCGTGCAAAGGCCCTGGGGCAGGACCGTGCACGGTGTGTTGGAGGAACAGTGAGGAGGCCCCTGTGTCTGGAGCAGAGGGAGCGAGGGGGAGAGAGGGAGGAGGGGAGGGCAGGGAGTGGACGGCGCAGGTCATGCAGGTCCCTGTGGGCCACAGGGAGGACTTGGACTTTTATCCCAATGAGGTGGGAGCCCTGGAGGACTCTGGGCAGAGGAGAGGCAAGGCCTGACTTAAGTGCTCACAGGCGCCTTTCGGCTGCTGCAGGGAGCAGACTGTGGGCAGCAAGGGCCAGAGCTGGGAGACCAGGGTGGAGGCGTCTGCGCTGGTCCAGATGAACCATGATGGGGGCCAGCCAGGGTGAGGCAGTAGAGGGGAAAAGAAATGGGTGGATCAGGATAGATTTTGGACTTACTAGATGTAGGGGACTGAGAGCCCCTTTCTCTGGGGGCACATAGTGCTAAGGTTAAGAGTGTGGTGTCTGGACCATATGGCCTGGGTTCAAAACCCAGTCTGGCCTTTTCCTAGCTGTGCAACCTTGGGCATATTACTTTCCCACTCTGGGCTGCCTGCAATTCCTCACCTGTAAAATGGTGAGGAAACCCCTCCTACCTACCCCACCAGTACTTTCTTCAAAGCCCTTTGCACAGGGCTTGGAACACAATAGATGCTCTATAAATGTTTGCTGTTATTTCCCTTTGAATGTCTAAGTCCCAGGGTCTGGGAAGAAGTGAGGCACAGATTGGGGTGGCAGATTCCCCGAGGTCACCCAGCAAAACGGGGGCCCCTGTCCCCTCGCCGTTTTGCTCCATTGATGCACTGTTCTCACGCCCCAGCCCCCAGAACCCACGTCACTCTGCCAGCATCTCCACCATTCCTGAGCCCTGACTCACTAGGACCTGTGGTCCTCTAGGACCCCAGGACCCATTTCCCGCCTTTGTCTTCTTCAAGTTCATCGCCAGGTCTTCCGTTCCCAGCAGCACTTGGCAGGGCCCCGCCTGCCTCCCGCCCAGCATCGCTCAGCGGTGTCCCCCTCCAGACCTGCCTTTCTGGTCTCATCCCACTTGGGGATCCCTGTGGCCTCCCAGACAGGGCCTCTAGAGAGGGACAGTGACTGGGGGAGAGGAGGGCTCCCAGAACCCCAAGTGAGAGGGGCCGGGCTCACCATCTTCTGCTTCCTCCAGATCGAGGACCCCAAGGGCAGGGACCAGATCTGTTTGCCCTCCCTACAGTGGAGCCCCCTAGAGCCAAGCCTTACTCCCCTCTGTCTCCCAAAGCTGGGTCCCAAGAGCAGCACCCTGCTCTTCTGTGTTTCCTCCAAATTGTGGTTGAGACCAGAGTACGTTTGCCCCCAGGCCAGCTCAGGGCCCCCCACTTGGGAATCTGTGGGTTCCTGACCCCCAACTCCCAGCGCCATCCCAAATTCCCTAGGAGCCCCCAGCCCCCTCGAGTGGCCCCCTCCCAGGCCCCCTAATTACCCGCTGGGTATAAATGACAGTTTAATTTCCTCGGAATGGTCGCCGCATCACCAAGAAAGCAGCGCCCCCCTTCCCCATTCCTAATTACAAGTTGCTGCTTCCGATTTGCCTCCTGGCAGCCCAATTTCCAAACAGTGATTAAAATTAATTACCCAGGAGTGCCCCCTGTCTGGCTGGCTGGGAGCCCCGGGGACCTGTCCATGTCCCCCACTCAAGGTCCTGCTTCTGACACCTGGTCTCCCCACTGGCTCTCTGAGTGGCCTGGCACTGGGGCAGCCTCTCTCTGGGTCTCTGCTTGCGTATCTGCAAGATGTGCAATTAGGCTGTGCAGCCTCGTTGACAGATGGCACATTGTGGGCACTCGGTAGACAGAGGCAGTTTAGCCACGTGGCCTGGGTTCGAATCCCAACTACACCCTTCTGTGCTGTGAGACCTTGGCCAAGTGTCTTAACCTCTCTGAGCCTGAGTTTTTCCCTCTGTGAAATGGGGATAATGGTGCTGGTCACTGCCTCATAGGGTTGGCGTGGGCAGGAAACCAGTTCAAACATGTGAAAGGCTTGGTCGAGCAGCTGGCACACAGTAGGGGCTTCATCAAATTTTAGCTTAAATCCCTGCCCTGCTGGGCTGCTGTGGGGTGCACCGGGGAGTCGACTCGGGTACTCTGAGCACCATCCTCTTTAAACGAGATGCTCAGCATTAATTGGGTGCTTACTGCATGCCCGGCTCTGTGCATGATCCCGGTCAGGGCTGAATCCCCGGCCATGTTGGCACACGGTAGGTGCTCAGGAAGTCTGGAATAAACAGATCTTTGTAGCTCTTTCATAAATTGGATCTTTTTGTGGGACATTCATTCAGCCGGTATTTGTTGAGTGCCTACTGTGCACCAGACCCCTTGCCCCCGTGGAGCCAATGTTCTCATCCCTGATTTACAGAGGCAGAAGCAAACCCAGAGAGGGGAAGGATGTAACCCTGGGCCGCACAGCAGTCAATAGTTTATTAAGCACCTACTATCTGGAGCTTATTTACCCATCATGATAACCTGTTGGGGATGGTTATCGTGCTCAAGTCACTGATGGGGAAGCTGAGGTTCTGGGAACCGAGAACACAGGGAGGAAGGCTGAGGACCAAGAGGATGTGCTGGCCACCTCCCAGGCTGGGGAGGGATGAGTTAACCAGCGTGGTGCGAACGTTGCGGGGCGAGGGAGCCCCTCTCCTCAGCGCCCCCGTGGCCTGGGCCCCAAGGGACTCCCTCTGGCTACTCTGCCAAGTTCCTAGACAGCCCCAGAGCCCGGCTGGGCTGCGCTGGGGGCAACTGAGGCAGGTGGAGGAGGCAGCTGTAAGCAGAGCTGGTAACTAGACCTGGACGACGCAGGGGCCCGGCTGCCTCGCCAGGTTACTCGATCCGCTCGGGGACGCCGGGCCCCGGAGCTGGAATCCTGGGGCGGCTGGGCTGACAGGAGCTCCTTCCATGGAACTGGAGACGGGCATCCCGCCCCCATCCTTACCACGGCAGATGGAGAAACAGGGGCTCCGAGCCTGGCCTCGGGTCACTGAGTCACCTGCTGTGGTATGGAGAGGCCCAGAGAGGGCAAGCTGCTGGCCCAAGGTCACCCAGCAAGGTCATTTCACAGAGAGTAAACACGTGTGCCAGGCCCTGTTCTAGTGCCTTATTTTACAGATGAGAAAATTGAGGCTCTGTGTCTTGTCTGGAAAAGGGGGAAAGTCCCAGGGCTCCTCTGTTACGATATGGCAGCCTCCCCGCCCATCGGCATCTTCTTGCTGTTCCTTTGATGGTTCCAGCCTCCAGGGCTTTGCCTTTTCAGTTCCCTCTCCAGGAGGTCCCCTGACCACCAGCCAAAGCAGCCCCTTTGCCATCACTCTCCATCATTCTCTGCATTTTCATCTTCAGGCTTCGATATTATTGTCAGAAGCTGAGTTCCATTTTCTGGTAATGTGTGTACCCCTATCTCCCCACTGGACTGGGAACCCCCCAAAGGCAGGGCTTTGCAACTGTCTTGGCCATCGCTGCGGCCCCATGCTGGGAACAGTGTCTGGCACACAACTGGTGCTCAGTAATTGCTCATCCAATGAGTGAATGAATAGCTTCCAATTTGAGGTACAAAGAGCCAGAGCTGGTCGCAGATGCTCCCAAGTTGGTGAGGTTGGGTGGAGCTGAGGGCGGGGTCATGGCTGGGGGAGCCGGGGGAAACGGAGCTCCCCAGGGAAGGCAGTTAGAGAAGGCTTCCTGGAGGAGGGGGCATCCCCGTGTAGACTTTTTTTGGGGGGGAGGGGGCTGCACCTCACGGCATGTGGAACTGCCCCGATCAGGGATCGAACCTATGCCCCTGCCATGGAAGCATGGAGTCTTAAACACTGGACTACCAGGGAAGTCCCAGGACTCAGCATTTATAACCGCTCCCAAGTGAGGCTGCTGCTGCTGGTGGTCTGAGGACCATATTCGAAGTAACAGAGGGTCTAAGAGGACCCTTTGAGAGTGTGACATTGGACCCCAGGTGGGAGGTGGGTGCATGGGGAGGGAAGGGGTTGCTAGAGTCCAGGGGGTGGGGGTGGAGACCTGAAATAAGGAGGGAGCCATGTGGGTATCTGAGAGAAAAGGCTTTCAGGAGTGAGGAACAGCCCGTGCAAAGGCCCTGGGGCAGGACCGGGCCTGGTGTGCTGGAGAAACAGTGAGGAGGCTCACGTGTCTGGAGCAGAGTGAGCGAGGGGGAGAGAGGAAGGAGAGGACGGCAGGGAGGGGACGGGGCAGGTCGCGCAGGGTCTTGTGGGCCCCAGGAGGACTTCGATTTTTACTGGGAGGGAGGTGGGAGCCCTGAAGGGCTGTGGGCAGAGGAGGGGCGGGGCCTGACTCGGGTGCTCACGCGCGCCCTCTGGTGGCGGCTGCGGGGAGAACAGACTTTGGGGATGAAGGGTGGGAGCTGTGGACCAGGTGGAGGGGACTGTGGGGTCCAGGCAGGAGATGCTGGGGGTCGACCAAGGAACAGACTAGAGAGGGGTGAGAATTATGGATGAATTTGGAAGACCCCACAGGACTTGCTGGCATTGGATGTGAGGGTGAGAAAAGAAGGGGCCGGTGCTGAAGGGAGCTGGTGGGGGGGTGACTCCCAGGTGGGGCCTGAACCATTAGCGGAGACAGGGAGCCTGTCCGTCAATAGATCAATTTGGTCTATGCGTTCAGCACCATTCCGGTGAAAATCCCAACATGTTTTATGTTTTATGTTATTTGTTTTGGAACTTACCAGCTGATCCTAAAATGTATGCTGAAGCCCTGGGGTAGCCCAGGTAGCCCTGGCCAGGTGGGAAAAAATGTTCCAGAAGGAAATTTGAACTTTTGATGAAGTTAGAGTAGCTAAGGCCATATGGTACCTGGGAAGGTCGATGGGAGGGTGAAGCCAGGTGGCCTGGGGGGAGTTTCCATCCCTGCCTCAGTTTCCTCATCTGTATAGTGGGACTGTACCAAGGCTTGGAGTGATGGTTGGGAGGTCAGGCAGAGAGGCCGTGCCACAGCGCGAGCCCTCCCGGCTGGGGGTGGACCTCTATCTCTTTATGGCCGTCCCTCCCACCCCCATGTGCATGGATGCACGTCTCCAGGGCTGCAGGTAGGCAGACACATGGGTGCCCTGCACGCCAAGGGGTGCACACTCTGGCCACGCAGCTCCCCACGCCTGGCCCCGGGGTTGGGAGGTAGTGCGGCTCCCAGTGACCAGGTGCCAGGGCCGGCGGTGGGGCCACTTCCAGGCAGGTGGGCGCCGGACAGCTGCTGGCAGAGATGCCTCGAGTTTCATGGAGAGAAGCAGATGGTCTTGGAAGGGTGGGAGAGGTGCCACCTCTCCGATAACCCCAGGTCAGGGGGGTAAACTGAGGCCAGGTGCAGTGGGTTGGCCCCGACGTGACCCAGACTCCCCCAAAGAGCATGTGGGGTTCAGCTCTGCATGATCGTCAAACTAACAAATGTCAATTGAGCAGGTTTAGTCTTGGCTCCACCGTTTCCATTTGGGCAAGTGACTTCGCCTCTCTGTGCCTCAGTTTCCTCATCTGTGTAAGGGGCACAGCACCCACCTCTCCGATGTGTTGTGCGGATCAAATGAGTTCATTTAAGTCCTTAGGACAGTGCCTGGCACATCACAAGTGCTTGGTGTTTGCTACTTTTATTCTTTATTGAGCTTCTACTGAATGCCAGGCCTTATGCTGGGCAGTGGGGACACAGTGGTGGCCAAGACAGACTCAGTCCCGCCCTCTCGGGGAGCTCAGAGTCCAGTGGGGAAGATGAACAGTTAACCAGGCACTTGGAAGATAGGGTGAGCAGGGCCCTCCGGCACAGGCAGGCAGGAGCCCAGAGGAAGTCAATCCGGGCGGATCTGGAGAGTCTTCCTGGAGGAGATGTCTGAGACCTGACGAGCGAGCGTGTTCACCAGGTTACTGGAAGCAGGAGGAAGGTGTTCCAAACAGAGGGAACAGCATGTGCAGATCCTCAGAGGTGGAGATGGAAGGGAGGGGACTTCATTTCAAGGGCACTGGGGAGCCATAGAAGGGTTTAGAGCAGACGTTCTCAGCTGGGGGTGGTTTTGCCCCCCAAGGGATACTGGGCGGTGTTTGGGGACATTTTTGGTTGTCGCAATTGAGGGATGCTCCTGGCATCGAGTGGGTGGGGGCCAGGAATACTGCTCCACACCTGGCAGCGCCCAGAACCTCCCCACCCCAAAGAATGACCTGGCCCTGAATGTCAGCAGTGCCGAAGGGGAGAGACCCTGGTTTAGATCAGGGAAGAAACAAGTGAGATTTGGGTTCTAGAGAGATTCCTTTGCTACCTTGAGGAGGATACTGAAGGGGCGGGACTGGAAGCCAGGGGACCAGCTAGGGGGTGGGAGCTGGGCTATGGGGCCCTCAGGGCAGGGGAGGGACTGGGAGGCCGACACCCTTGTCTTTGGCTCAGGAACAATGGGGCTGGTAAGAAAAGCCCAGTTTGGGTTTCAGGGTTCCCAGGGTGGCTCTGAGGGGCTGGGGGCAGCTGTGGACAGAGGGAGGACGGCAACAGCCTTCTAGCCCCGAGTCGCTGCATCACAAAGTTATGAAAACCAGGAGAAACAATGAGCCGTGCGGTCCCATCCCAACCTGGGGCCTCAGTCTTCCCATCTGTGAACTGGGTGTTAAATAACTGCTGGCCTCACTGGGTTGAGGGATGGCGGAACGGGTGATTATCAGTCTTGCCGTGACCATTCGTACACTCAACCCCCAGGAGCGAAATCCTGGTAGCAGAGAGCCCTGGGTTCAATCCAGCTGCTACATCCTCTCTGGTGGGTCATGGCCCCTCAATCAATCCCTCAGTTTCCCCATCTGCAAAATGGACTGAATGTTATACCAACCGTACTAGAGCCATCAGGGGTCTCCATGAAGCAATTCCTGGAAACCACCCAGCCCGGCCTCTGATACTCAATATACCAACAGCAACAACAATAATAATAATAATTAGCATTTACTGAGCACCTGCAGCATGCCAGGCACTTTGCTAACACCGACCACAGGCCTGTGAGGTTGATACTGTTACCATGCCCATTTCACAGATGAGTAAACTGAGGTCCAGAGGGGTGGAGTGACCTGTTCAGGGTCACACAGCATGTACATAGCAGAGCTGGGATTTGAACACTTAATGGCCTTGGAGCCCCTCCCCTCACCACAATGCTGCATGGCCCACGAGTGGAAGCTGTTGTCCTGAAGTTTCTGAAGTTAAAAATTATTCTGGGGGGCTTCCCTGGTGGCGCAGTGGTTGAGAGTCCGCCTGCCGATGCGGGGGACGCGGGTTCGTGCCCCGGTCCGGGAGGATCCCACGTGTCGCGGAGCGGCTGGGCCCGTGGGCCGTGGCCGCTGAGCCTGCGCGTCCGGGGCCTGTGCTCCGCAGCGGGAGGGGCCATGGCAGTGAGAGGCCCGCGTACCAAAGGAAGGAGAAAAAAAAAAAATTATTCTGATAAGACATGGGGTAAAAGGCACAGAGCACCACCTCACACCCATTAGGATGGCTACTATCAAAAAACAGAAAATAGTGTTGGCAGGAGAAATTGGAACGCATGGGCAATGCCAGTGGGAATGTAAAATGGTGCAGCCGCTTTGGAAAAGAGCATGGCAGTTCCTCCAAAAGTTAAGCATAGAATCACCATACGATCCAGCAATTCCACGCCTGCACATACACCCAAAAGAATTGAGAGCAGGGTCTCAAAGAAATGTTTGCACACCCATTCACAACATAGCCAAAAGGTGGAAGCAGCCCCAGTGTCCATCAACAGGCGAATGGATAAATAAAATGTGGTCTATCCACACAGTGGAATATTACTGAGCCTTAAAAAGTCAAGGTATTCTGACACTCATTACAACATGGATGAACCTTGAGGACATGATGGTCAGTGAAATAAGCCAGACACAAAAGGACAAATACTGTCTGATTCTACTTTGTGTGAGGTCCCTGGAGGAGTCACAGCCATAGAGACAGGAAGTAGATGGTGCGGACCAGGGGCTGGGGGAGGGGATGGGAAGTCAAGTTAATGGGGACAGAGTTTCAGTTTGGGAAGATGAGAAAGTTCTGGAGGTGGATGGTGAGGATGGTTGCACAAGAATGTGAATATACTTAGTGCCACTTAAAAATGGTTAAGATGGCAAACTTTGTTATACATTTTACCACAATGTTAAAAAAAAATGTTTAGGGACTTCCCTGGTGGTGCAGTGGTTAGGAATCCACCTGCCAATGCAGGGGACACGGGTTCAAGCCCTGGTCCAGGAAGATCTCACATGCCGCGGAACACCTAAGCCTGTGCACCACAACTACTGAGCCTGTGCTCTAGAGCCCACGAGCCACAACTACTGAGCCCACGCACTGCAACTACTGAAGCCCACGCAGCTAGAGCCCGTGCTCCGCAACAAGAGAAGCCACCGCAATTGGTAGCCTGCGCACCGCAAGGAAGAGTAACCCCCGCTCGCCGCAACTAGAGAAAGCCCAGCGCCCAGCAATGAAGACCCAACGCAGCCAAAAATAAATAAGTAAATAAATAAATCTTAAAAAAAAATAAGAAGGCACAGAGCAGACAGAACACCAGAGGCGGGGTGCCCCGGCAGGTAAATAAATACATCAATCAATCAATCAATCAATCAATCTTTTAAAACAAAGAGAAGAAACAGAGCAGACAGAACACCAGAGGCGGGGTGCCCCGGCAGGTGTTGTAAAGAGGAAGCTTGTAGGCTGGGGTAGGCAGCAGCGGGGCTGGTGATCCCGTTGTGGGTCTTGAATGCAGTGTCTGGGGCCTGGCTCGGGGGTCGCTGGGAGCCACGGGACGTTGCTAAGAAGGGGAGGAGTCGGGGAAGGAAACTCTTAAGGAAGTAGAGCCAGATCCGCGCACACGTGAGATCCTGGCGTCCGCTGAGTCACAAATCCTGGAAGTTCAGGGTCACAGAGAGGAAACTTCGCTGTTCCACGCAAGGCCTTCCTGTTTTTTGGCCCTGAATCCTCAGAGGCAGGCGTTCCAGGGCCAAAGTTCCCGCCTCGCGTCCACCTCCACGGGTTCGGGATCCCCGCACCCCAAGGCTGGGGGCAGGGCTCGGAGAGGTACCTGCTGCTCAGACGGGGAAACTGAGGCACGGGGCTTGCCCAGAGGCTGCGGGTGTCTTCTTGGGGCCTCCGGACTGCACTCCTTCTGGGAGGGGCGTGGAGGGCTGGGTTCCAGAGGGTGAGTTCTGTTCACACCGCCCACCAGATCATCACTTGGGACGGGTGGGGGGTGGTCTCCACTCTACACACCTGGAAGTTTCTCCAAATTCCCTTGAGCGGGAGCGGGAAACAGGCCCCCTGAAGAGGTCGTGAGGCTCCTGTCACAGAGGTATTCCAGGAGAGGACAGAAAGGCTGTTATCGGGAAGGAAGTCAGACTTACCGGGCCCTCTGAGGTCCCTGGCCAGCTAGAATATTCTGCTATTCTAAAGTACTGCAGTTCCCAGATTGTGGTTTATAAAATTCCAAGAGCCTTTGAATTTTTGGTTTTTGAGACTTTCATTTCAAGGTTTTTGTGTTTTAACTCTAAGAATTCTTTTTTTTAAAAAATTTATTTATTTATTCATTTATTTAATTTTTGGCTGCGTTGGGTCTTCGTTGCTGTGCGCGGGCTTTCTCTAGTTGCGGCAAGCGGGGGCTACTCTTCGTTGCGGTGCACAGGCTTCTCATTGCGGTGGCTTCTCTTGTTGCGGAGCACGGGCTCTAGGCGCGCGGGCTTCAGTAGTTGCAGCACGTGGGCTCAGTAGTTATGGTTCGTGGGCTCTAGAGCCCAGGCTCAGGAGTTGTGGCGCTCGGGCTTAGTTGCTCCGTGGCATCTTCCCGGACCAGTGCTCGAACCCGTGTCCCCTGCACTGGGAGGCGGATTCTTCTTTTTTTTTTAACATCTTTATTAGAGTATAATTGCTTTACAATGGTGTTGTTAGTTTCTGCTTTATAATAAAGTGAATCAGTTATACATATACATATGTCCCCATATCTCTTCCCTCTTGGGGAGGCGGATTCTTAACCACTGCGCCACCAGGGAAGTCCCTGTTTATCTATTATTATTATTAATTTTTAATATAAAATCATTTAATTTTTAAAATAAATATTCTCATGATTATCCATTTTTTGTTAGAAACCGTTTCCTGAGCTTTCACTAAAATGTGGTCAGAAAGTTGTTCTGGTAATTAATAAGTGCTGGTGTTATTGTTGTTGCCATGATTGTTGTTATTTTTAAATGATTACCCCCCAATGGGGAATTTTTCTGGAAATTGAAGGTCCCCGCCGCCGCGGCTCTCGCGCTCCCTCTGCTGGCAGCAATGGGGACTGCAAGCCACACGGCTCACCGCATGGCCCCTCGCTTGCAGGTGTCACCTCCTGTCGCCCTGACCTCGCCATGCGGACTCCGCGAGCGCCCCCTCCCCGCCCGGCCCTACTGCTCCTGCTGCTGCTACTGGGAGGCTCCCACGGCCTCTTCCCCGAGGAGCCGCCGCCACTCAGCGTGGCCCCCAGGGACTGTGAGTGGGGGGCCTGGAGAGGGGGAGTCCCGAGGGAGGGTCTTGCTCCCCAGCTGGATCTGCTGCCCCCTCCCCCGGGGGCTCACCAGGCCAGGCTCACCCTGGCCCTGGATCACACCCCTCCTCGCCCTCCCCCCAGACCTGAACCACTATCCCGTGTTCGTGGGCAGCGGGCCAGGACACCTGACCCCCGCAGAGGGCACCGACGATCTCAACATCCAGCGGGTTCTGCGGGTCAACAGGACGCTCTTCATCGGGGACAGGTACGAGGGACTGTCGGGCAGAGTGTGCAGGGTGAGGTGTGGGGGAGTAGGTGGTAGCATTTTAGGGAGGTTTGCATGCTGGGGCCTGTTGTTTGGCTGGAGTGTGAATGTGTGTCCCTGGGATTTTTAAGGGTGCTGAACTCTGGGTGTGGTTGGAGCCCAGAGCTTGCTATGATGTGTTACCAGGTAGGGACAGCTGTTTGGTCAAAATTCACTGGGTGCTAGAGGGGGTGCTGAAGTGGCACCCCAAAGGCTTTTCTGAGAAGGTGACATTTGAGTTGAGAACTGATAAGGAGCCAGCTATAAGGAAATCTGAGGGAGAGGGAGAAGTCAGGGCATAGGACACAGCCCGTGCAAAAGTCCTGGGGCCGGACTCTGCCTGGAAAGGTGGAGGGATAGCAAGGAGGCCCGTGTGGCTGGAGCAGAGTGAGTGAGGGGGAGAGAAGGAGGAGGGGAGGGCAGGGAGGGGACGGGGCAGGGAGGGCAGGGCCTTGTGGGCTGCAGGGGAGGACTTGAGCTTTTACCCCCAAGGGAGGTGGGACCCTGGAGGGCTGTGGGCAGAGGAGGGACAGGACCTGACTCGGGTGCTCACAGGTGCCCTCTGGTGGCGACTGGGGGAGGACAGACTGTACTGGTGAGGGCAGGAGCCACTAGACTAGGGCAGAGGGGACAATGTTGGTCCAGGTGGGCAGTAATGGGGGCTGAACTAGGGTGGTGGTCATAGAGGATGTGAGAAGTGGGTGAACCCTCGCTAGATACTGAAGGCAGAGGTGACATATTGGGAGGGAAGGAGAAGGGAGTTGAAGGTGACTCCCACGTCGTGGGGATAGAGCTGCCTCAGCCGAGATGGTGGACAGGGCATGAGCAGATTTGGGGGATGGTCGGGTGCCGTGTGGCCAAGCTGAGTGTGAGACAGAGTATGAGATACCTTTGAGCCCCCTCGTGGAGACCTTGAGGGTTAGCTGGACCCCAAATCTGGAGCTCAGGGGAGGCCCTGGCTGGAGACAGGACTGTGGGTGTCATCCGGGCAGAGACGTGGTTCCAGCCCTGAGAGTGAACAAGGCGGCCCAGGAGGGGTATGGATGGGGGAGGGAAGAGGCCAGAGGACTCAGGTGTGGGCCCACCAGGGAGAGAGGAGGGCCCGGAGAGGTGGGAGGGAAGCCAGGAGAGTGCAGGGTCCAAGAACCCAGTGAGGATGGAGGTCCCAGGACGAGGGTGGACTGGCCGGGGGAGACGCTGTGGAGAGGGGGAGGAGGACAGAGAAGTGACCGCTGGACTTAACAGGGGCCAGGGACCTTGATTAGGGCAGTTTCTGTGGCATGGGGGGAGCGGTGAGAGCCTGGGGGAGACTGAGGGGTGCTGAGACGGGGACAGCGGATGTAAAGGCATCAGACAATGCGCTGTGTTGGGTGTAGGCCATGGGGTGTGTAAGCGTGAGGTGGCGTGGTAAGGCATGTGGGGTGTGCCAGAACCCGTGGCTCACTTTAGGGCACGAGGAGGCGTGTCAGGGCATGCACATGTGGAGCTGCACATGGCAGAGGCGCTGGCACGCCCCTGTTTGGCACGTGTTGGCCTCACGTCTGCTGTCAGAATAGTGGGCGGGGAGGGGAGGCTCTCCGATCTCATTAACTACACCCCTCCTCTAGGGACAACCTGTACCGGGTGGAGCTGGAGCCCCCCACGTCCATGGAGCTGCGGTACCAGCGGGTGAGGAGGGGGTGCAGGAGGGAGGGGAGGGGGCAATGCTTGGGGCTCCCGCCAGGGGGCCCAGACACTGAGCTGGGGAGCAAGGTGGATTCGGGCCTCCCTAGCAGGGTTCCTAGGGCTGTCAAGGACCCCGCTCACCTCACCAGCTCTCTGTGTCCCAGAAGCTGACCTGGCGCTCCAACCCCAGCGACATCAACGTGTGTCGGATGAAGGGCAAGCAGGAGGTAAGTGGGCCCTGGCCACGCCTCCAACCACGCCCCAATCCGTCCTGGCCACCCCCCAGGGCAAATCTGCTTTCATTCTAAGCCAGGGCCCTGGTGTTGCCCTGGCTACTCCCAGAGCCTGGCCACACCCCCAAGGTGGTCCTCAGTCGTGGCCGTGCCCTTAGCCCTCGTCTTGCCATAGCTCCACCCCTTCAAGTGCCCTATTTCCCTGCCTGGGCCCCTCCCTTAGTCATGGCCTCGCCCCCAGCCGAGTCCTAGTTTAGCCCCCTGATTTTGCCGTGCCCACATCCCTGGCCCCTCCTTGCAGGCCCCGCCTCTTTCCTGACCCCGCCCACACCCGTGACCACACCCACCCTGGCTTCTCTCTTCCCGACGCCCCAATCCAGGGCGAGTGTCGAAATTTTGTAAAGGTGCTTCTACTTCGGGACGAATCCACCCTCTTCGTGTGTGGTTCCAATGCCTTCAACCCCGTGTGTGCCAACTACAGCGTGAGTCACCGCTCTTCGAAGCCCTGACTGCCCCAGGTTCAACCTCCACGCCTTTGCTCACTGGCCCTCCACTGGTCATGCCCTATCCCCAGGCCACATCATCTCCTACAGGAAGCCTTACTGGATATGCCCTCCCAGACCCCTCACCCGGAGCTCCTGAGGAGGCTTCCAAAGGAGGCCTGTACAGGCTGCAACAACTTAAACTACAAACCAGTTATAGGATGAATTAGGATCGATTCAGACTCATTTATTACAGATCAGTAAATTGAGTCCCAGAGAGGTTAAATGACTGACCAAGTCACACAACATCCAAGGTGGTGCCAGGAGTCCCCTTGGAGAGGGTGGCTGGGGGAGCCAGGGGCTGCTAGGTATAGACAGGAGCTCTGTCACTCAGTCCCTGTCCCCCCTGCAGATGGACACACTGCAGCCCCTCGGGGACAACATCAGTGGCATGGCCCGCTGCCCATACGACCCCAAACACGCCAATGTTGCCCTCTTCTCTGGTGAGTGCCCCCAACTCTGACCATCTGATGGGGCCCCAGTCCACAGCAAGACATGGCATTTTCCACTCTTGGAGTCAGGTCATTTAGAAGATGGCTGGGAGACCATCTCTCCAGCTATGAAACAGGCAGAATCTCAAGGGCAGGGCTCAGCCGAGGTTGGGGATGAGCTGAGGAGTTGGGGATCAGCCTGAAGTCAGGGCCTTGGCAGGGTTGGGGCTCAGCCTGGGGCTTAGGGCTCACTTAGGCTCAGGGCTCAGTCTTGAAGTCAAGTTTTGACCCACCCAGCCTCCGGCCTCTATGATCTAATCTCTCACCTGCCTCCCCCTGACTCACCCCCATCCAGAAGGGATGCTCTTCACAGCCACCGTTACCGACTTCCTAGCCATCGACGCCGTCATCTACCGCAGCCTCGGGGACCGGCCCACTCTGCGCACCGTGAAACACGACTCCAAGTGGTTCAAAGGTGGGGCGATAGGGGCAGACCTGGTAGGGCTGACATTCATCAAATTCCCCCACCAGAATAACAGTCCCAGAGAAGACAGGCAGGGAACTCCCATCTCATCTTTGGAACCTACTAGCCTCTTTGAAGATAAAGTTAGAGGAAAGATTTAAGTTGGATCTAAAGTAGAACCTGCTGGAAATGGGTGGCTTAGTAACCTGAAATGGAACAGCATGAGCGGTATGGTAGGAGCTCAGCTCAGCACATGAAGGAGGAAGGTGACAAAAGAGTAGACGTTGCTGTCTGTGGAAAGAAGACACGGTGACTTTAGGATTCTGACACCTACTCCCTCCAAAAAACCCCCAAAACTTCAGTCTCTTTTATTTTGCCTGGGTAATCAGCTTATATTCCCCCCCTTCACTGTAAAAGCAGCCACCCAGGCTACTGTGTTCCCAGCCCCAGAAACTCCCTTTCTCCTGTCACGGGCTGAGTTCCGACCCCTCGTCTCCTACAGAGCCCTACTTTGTCCACGTGGTGGAGTGGGGCAGCCACATCTACTTTTTCTTCCGGGAGATCGCAATGGAGTTTAACTATCTGGAAAAGGTAGGGCCCTATTTCCCCTCCCAAAGAGGCCCAGGCAGTGGGGCATGCAGCTGAGAGGCTCTGATCACGGGAAGTGGGGAGCAGAGGTGGTTCCATGAAACTCCACCTGGGGCGAGAGGGTCCCTCTGGTCCTCAGGGCCCTCCACTCTAGCCGGGTCCAGGCCCCTGGGGCTTGAAGACATTTCTGGAGCAGCCCTGGGTGAGGGTCCCGGGTCTGAAGTCAGATACACCCCTGATTCCAGTCCCAGTGCCGTTGCTGTTCACCTGTCCACCCACCCATCTACCATCATTTATCCATCCTTCCTCAACGGCCCATCTGTCTGCCCACTCACTCTCCCACTCAACCGCCCTCTCACCTACCCACCTATCTGTTCTTCAGCCCACCCACACTTCCAGTCAAACCACTTACCTATCCATCCGCCCACCCCCCGACTCAGCCGTCCTCCATCCATCCGTCCACTCATCTACCCTTCCATGCACCTATGTATCCATCCACCCACCTCCCACTCACTGACTTCTTTATCCATTCATACACCTACCTGTCCATTCATTCATACACCTAACCATCCATTGAGCTATCCTCCTACTGATCAGCTCATCCATCTACCATCCATCTCTCCACCTACCTGCCCACCCCTCCATAATCCAATTGTCTATCCCATCTCCTCCTCATCACCTGCTCATCCACTCCATTCAACCTTCTATCCACCCATGGATCCACCCATCCACTGATCTGTCATTACCTCCCTCATCTGCCTTTCCATCCAGCCATTCATCCATTCCTCTACCCATCTCTCCCCACTCATCCACACTCACATCCATCTCTCCACCCATCCATCCTTTCATCCATCCACCCACCCACCCATTCATCTACCCATCTATCCATTCATGCAGACTCACACCCATTTACTCATCCAACCATCCAGCCAGCCACCCATCCATCCACACACCCATTCATCCATCCCTTGATTATCTCCTTCTTCCTTACCTTCACTGTCCATCACTGTGTCCTTCAAATTCATCCATCCATCCACTGATCCATCCATACATCCATCCCATCCCTCAATCCACGGAGACATTTAAGTGCACAGACTGCCACTTACTACTAGTGTGACCTTGGGCCTCGGTCACTTTCCTTTCGCTGTGCCTCGGTTTCCCCTCTGTACCCCGGGGATATCAGTAGGCCCTCCTCTGTAGAGCTTTGGGAGGAACGTGAGAGATGAGGAGGATAAAGTGCCCGGTACTTAATGAGTCATCTGGAAGTGGGAGCAATGATGATTATGCTTGTCATGGTGGCTGTGATCTTCGTCATCCCCACATTTCGCTGGGGAATCTGGTGCTCAGGGGGCTAAGGTGACTGGCTGGGGCACCCACAGCGACCCAGGGCCAGGCTCCTGCATCCCATCCTGGGTAGCGGGCAGTGTGACCTGCGGGCAGGCCTTGCAGAACACAGGGCTCAGCCCCCACCCCCACCCCCCGCCTGCTGATGTGCCAGGTGGTGGTGTCCCGTGTGGCCCGGGTGTGCAAGAATGACGTGGGCGGCTCCCCTCGCGTGCTGGAGAAGCAGTGGACGTCGTTCCTGAAGGCACGGCTCAACTGCTCGGTGCCAGGGGACTCCCACTTCTACTTCAACGTGCTGCGGGCCGTCACGGGCGTGGTCAGCCTGGGGGGCCGGCCCGTGGTCCTTGCTGTTTTCTCCACGCCCAGCAACAGGTCAGCGGGCACCGTCGGGAGCAGACTGGGAGCACCGGGTGGGCACAGGTGGAGAGTTCCCATGTCACCTCACCACATATCCCCTGGGTCCTGCACTGGGCAAGATTCGACTCCCGGGAAGCCTCGGTCCCAGGCCAGGGGGCACCAAGCCAGACACTGACCCTCCAAGGCCCTTTGGCCAGAACTTGGCAGATGGGGGTGGGGGGGCGTCCCCATCCTCTGCCTTTGGAGGAGGGGTCGGGGAGGGCTTTCTGGAGGAGGCATCAATGGTTGTGAGATGGAAGAAGCGGGAAGAGCATTCCAAGTTGGAAGAACAGCCTGTGCAAAAGCCCTGAGGCTGCAATGAGCTTGCTATGTTTAAACCATAGGGAGGAGGCCCGTGTGGCTGGCTTGGAGGGAAGCAAGGGGGAGAGCGGAGGATATGAGGGCAGGGAGGTGATGGGCTGTGGGGAGGAGCCTGGATTTTATCCTGAGAGCACTAGGGAGCCATGGGAGAGTAAGGAGCAGAAGAGGGACCAGGTCAGGTTTGCATTTTTGGAAAACTCCCTGGGGAATGGGTTGAAAGGGAGCAAGGGTGGCACCTGGGAGACTGGATATGCAGGCAAGTGACAAGGGGGGGCCTGGACGCGGGTAGCTGTGGAGGGGCTGAACTACGATCCAGCCTGAGAACTGTTCAGCAGGTGAAGTGACTGGACTGGATGGTGGGGGGGGGCAGCAACCTCTGGCCCAGGGAACTGAACATGTGACAGCTCCGGAGGACAAACACTCCTCCACCTGCTTGCCCAGGGCAGTCCCCCACCCCCACCCCACACCTGGCCAGGCTCACTGCTCCCTTTCATCTGCCCCCACCCACAGCATCCCCGGCTCGGCCGTCTGCGCCTTTGACATGACACAGGTGGCTGCCGTGTTTGAGGGCCGCTTCCGTGAGCAGAAGTCCCCTGAGTCTATCTGGACACCCGTGCCGGAGGACCAGGTGCCACGGCCCCGGTGAGAGCCCCCTCGACCCTGAGACAGGTGCCTGGGTAGGATCCTGACCCTGGACCAAGGGCTTGGAATTCCAGGCAGTTAGTTATTTCAATAGCTGTTGCCGAGTTCAGCTGTACCCATTATGCAGGTGGGGAAAACCGAGGCCCTTTGGGCAGGGCAGCAGGTCCCCTGGTGAATCAGAGCCCCTATGTGGGGGCCTCCATGTCCACCGTGACCACCCCCTCGTCCCCACCCAGGCCCGGGTGCTGTGCAGCTCCTGGCATGCAGTACAATGCCTCCAGCGCCTTCCCGGACGAGATCCTCAACTTCGTCAAGACACACCCCCTGATGGACGAGGCAGTGCCCTCACTGGGCCACGCACCCTGGATTGTTCGGACTCTGATGCGGTCAGTCCCTACACGGGGCCGGGGTCCTGGTGGCCGGGCTGGGTGGGAAGGAGAGCCCTGGCCAGGGTGGTGGGCAAGGAGGGAGGCACAGGGCCAACTTCGGACACGAGGGGGAAGCCGGACACTCAAGACAGCTGGGCATGAGGCTCCAGGGATGCCCAGAAAGAGGGAGAAACAGAGAGAGGGAGAGAGAGACCACCTGACACAAAGAGATGGAGGGAGACAGGGAGAGAGACAGGCAGGCCCAGGTAGGAGTCGGGTTTGGGGGTGTGTTTCTCTCCATGATGTGCCCCCTTGGAGCCACGCCCATGTCCACCTTGCTGGGCGTGGGTGGTGTCTCTGAGTGCGCCCAGGACCCCAGGGGGCTGGGAGGCAGCCTGACCTCTGCCCAACCCTGGCCCCAGGTACCAGCTGACGCAAGTGGCCGTGGACGTGGGCGCCGGCCCCTGGGGCAACCAGACTGTCGTCTTCCTGGGTTCTGAGGCGGGCACTGTCCTCAAGTTCCTTGTCTGGCCCAACGCCAGTGCCTCGGGCACCACCGGGCCCAGTGTCTTCCTGGAGGAGTTTGAGACTTACCGGCCGGACAGGTGAGGCCGGGCAGAGGTCAAGGGACAGGGCCAGTGGGCAGGGAGATAGGGCGTGCCCCTTGAGTCTTACCAATCTGCTCACCCCCAGGTGTGGACGCTCTGGGGGTGGCGAGACAGGGCAGCGGTTGCTGAGCCTGGAGCTGGATGCGGCCTCGGGTGGCCTGCTGGCGGCCTTCCCCCGCTGTGTGGTCCGAGTGCCCGTGGCGCGCTGCCAGCAATACTCAGGATGCATGAAGTGAGTATTCCTGGGCCAGCTGTGGGCAGGGGAAGTGAGGGGAGGTGAGCACAGGAAGAGGGAGAGAGTCAAGTTCAAGTCCAGGCCCCAACAGCATCCTGACTCACTGAACCATGAGCAGGGCAGCGGGCAGAACATGTGCAAAGGCCCTGGGGCAGGACTGGGCCTGGTGTGTTGGCGGAACAGAGAGGGGGCCTGTATAGCTGGAACAAAATGAGCGAGGGGGAGAGAGGGAGGAGGGGAGGTCAGGGAGGGGACGGGGCCGGGGGTAGGTCGTGCAGGGTCTGTGGGCTGTGGGGAGTACTTGGGCTCCTTCCCCCACCCCTGGAGTGAGGTGGGAGCCCTGGAGGTCTATGGGCAGAGCAGGATGGGATGTGATTGACATTTCTAAGAGCATCAGGAGCAGAAGCTGGGGACCAGGGAGACAGCTGTTTGTCTGCCTCTAAAATGGATGGGAGGGACTTCCCTGGGGGGTCCAGTGGTTAAGACTCCGCGTTTCCACTGCAGGGGACATGGGTTCAACCCCTGGTCGGGGAACTAAGATCCCACATGCCGCGTGGCACAGCCAAAAAAACAAATAAAATAAATAAAATGGGTGGGAAGATCACATGCAGATAAAACACTGGCACATCTCTGGACTCACAGTGTGCCCTCCACACACTGGAGAGCACCTGACCCTGTGCCCGCCGACTTGGCAATAATGATGCCATAGCACACACCCAAAGCACAGACTCAGGGGCAAGCCTGCCTGGGCTCCAACCCTGGCTCTGTCCCTTGGGCAAAAGTAAACTTTCCTGAGCCTCAGTTTTCTCATCTGTAAAATGGGGAAGAAATAGCCCCCACCGCTAAGACGTACCTTGAGAACTCCCAGAGTTGACAGTAAGAGGTGCCTCAAAAGGGGCTGTGGTCGATCTGCCCTCCGGGTCCCTTGTCTGCTCCAGGAACTGTATTGGCAGTCAGGACCCCTACTGCGGCTGGGCCCCGGATGGCTCCTGCATCTTCCTCAGCCCTGGCACCAGGTACTGGGGACGAGGGAGGTGGGGGGCGGGTATGTGACCCACGTGATGATCGGGAGTTCCCACCCCCCCAACCACAGCTCTGTGCGAGAGGTTTCTGCTGACTGCGCCTCTCTGCCCCCCTGCCCTCATCAGAGCCACCTTTGAGCAGGATGTGTCCGGGGCCAGCACCTCAGGCTTAGGGGACTGCACAGGTAAGCAAGGGAGAGGGGAGGAGGCCTGGGGACTCAGAGTCCTGGTCCTCCAGGGTTCTCACACCCTCTGCCGCCCATGCCCAACACGGGGGGGGGGGGGCGGTACTGGCTACCGTCAGGGCTTGGGAAGGGCAGGGGGCCCCACTTCCAGGTAGGGAGGTGGGAAAAGGACCGACAGATGGCGAGGGGGCGCTGGGGACCGCAGAGAGAGAGGCCAGGAGACAGATGGGCAGACAAACTTTAAGACAGACGCCAGGGGACAAAGAGATGGGCAGACGGGCGTTGAAAGGGTCAGAGAGGCGCCACGAAGCAGAGAAGCAGACAGACGTTGAGTGCGTAGACCAGCCGGAGGCTGCGAGAGGTGCGCAGGGACCGTCCCGGCCGGGCCCCTCACACGCCACCCTCCGGGCCAGGACTCCTAGGGGCCAGCCTCTCGGAGGAGCGCGCCGGGTTGGTGTCGGTGAACCTGCTGGTGACGTCGTCGGTGGCGGCTTTCGTGGTGGGCGCCGTGGTGTCCGGCTTCAGCGTGGGCTGGTACGTGGGGCTCCGCGAGCGGCGCGAGCTGGCCCGCCGCAAGGACAAGGAGGGCATCCTGGCGCACGGGGGCGGCGAGGCCGTGCTTAGCGTGAGCCGCCTGGGCGAGCGCCGGGCGGGCGGCCCCGGGGGCCGGGCCGGGGGCGGCGGCGGGCCCGGGGTTCCCCCCGAGGCCCTGCTGGCGCCCCTGATGCAGAACGGGTGGGCCAAGGCCACGCTGCTGCAGGGCGGCTCCCACGACCTGGACTCGGGGCTGCTGCCCACGCCCGAGCAGACGCCGCTGCCCCAGAAGCGCCTGCCCACCCCGCACCCGCACGCCCTGGGCCCTCGCGCCTGGGAGCACGGCCACACGCTGCTCACAGCCTCCCTCTCATCCTCCCTCCTGCTGCTGGCCCCTGCCCGCGTCCCCGAGGCTTCCCCCGCGCCCGGCGAGCCGGCCCCCGACGCCCGCCTCTTCGTCGCGCGGCCCGGCCGCGCCTCCCACGGCGACTTCCCGCTCACCCCCCACGCCAGCCCGGACCGCCGGCGGGTGGTGTCGGCGCCCACGGGCCCCTTGGACCCGAGCTCCGCCGCCGACGGCCTCCCTCGGCCCTGGAGCCCACCGCCCACCGGCAGCCTCCGGAGGCCGGGCGCGCACGCCCCGCCCGCCGCCGCGCTGCGCCGCACGCACACGATCAACAGCGGCGAGGCCCGGCCCCGCGGCCGCCACACCCGGCCCGGCACGGACTTGGCCCACCTCCTCTCGTACGGGGGCCCGGACAGGACTGCGCCCCCCGTGCCCTAGGCCGGGGCCGCGCGCCTCGGCGGTGCCAGCCACGGGAACCAGGAGCGAGAGACCGGGCCAGCTCCGAGTGGGTGCTCAGACCCCCGGCCCAGCCGCGCGGGGTGGGGGGCGCCCTCCGCCGCCCGGAAGCACAAGGGGCTCGGCTCCCCGCCCCGCCGCGCCCCGGGGCCGCAGGACCCTGAGGCGGTCTGGGGCAGGCGGGCGGGCGGGCGGAATGTGCTGTGGATTTGAGGTTGACCTTCTGCGCGTGGATTTTTGGTTTGTTTTCCAATTTGCGTTTCTTTTGCAGTTTTCTAACCAATTGCACAACTCCGTTCTCGGGGTGGCGGCCGGGGGCTTGGCGGTGGGAAGGGGAGGGGGCACATCTGCAGACCCCAGCTCCCCCAGCTCCCCGCCCCCGCCCCACCCAGAGGTCCCTCCTCGACCCGGCCCCCGGCATGTATGTATGTGTGTGTGTGTGTGTGTGTGTGTGTGTGCGCGCGCGCGTGCATGCCGTGTCCGTGTGCAAGGGGCCGGGAAGGGGAGGGAGGCGTGCGCGTGTGCCCGCGGGCTGCTGCGGCGTGTGCGTGGGGGCGGCCACGTGCGGTGTGTGTGTCTGTGTGCGAGCGCGGAGGCCCCAGCGGCCTGGGCGTTGGCTGAGCCGACGCCGGGGCTTCCAGAAAGCCGGGGGCCTCCAAGGTGCCGGTTAGGAGTTTGAGGGGTGATGAGGCAGGGGTTTCAGGCAGGGGGTCAGGACGGCCTGCCCAGAAGTCGTATTGGCGGCTGTCTAAGGGCTCGGGCGGTCTGGGAGATGGCGAAGGCGGGCGGGCCCCCCTGTAAATATGGCCCCAGGGTGGTCAGAGGGTCCCATGCCACCCATCCTCTGTGACCTCCCCCTTGACCTCCAGCTGACCATGCATGCCAGCTGAGTGGCCAGCTGAGAGTCCTGGACCCTCTCTGGAGTTTGCCTCCCCCAACCCCCTGTCAATAAAACTGTTTACAACCACCGGCCCCCAAGGCTCTGGGTCTGCTCTGTCTCCTGGGGGTGGGACTTGGACAGTGGCCTGGCCTGGCCTGGCCTGGGGCAGTTGGGAGCACCTGGGAGAGTCCTGGCTGGGTCACTGCAGCAAACAGAATGATGGGGAGCTGGGTGTGGAAATGTGGAGAGTCGCGGGGGTCCCAGTCTTCATCTGGATGGGGGCCAGTCTCTGGTCCTTCAGCAAAAATTTATTATGCACCTACCGTGTGGAGACAAAGACCCCTGTCCTCATGGAGTTCGCAGCCTAATGGGGAAGACCAACCGCATAAAAGCAAATTAGGACTTGATTTGAATTAGCGATATGTGTAATAAAGAAAAAGCCAGATAATGTGTTAGGTAGGGGGTGATTGTGTATGGTGGGGGGGAGTTGAGGAGAGCCTGCCAGAGGAGGTGACATGTAAGCTGAAATAAGATGGGCTAGAAGGAGCAGCTGTGGGGAGATGTGCAGAGTGTTCTAGGCAGAGGGAACAGCCAGTGCAAAGGCCCTGCGGTAGGTAGGAAGCTTGGAGGAGGGCCCAGGCCATTAGTATGCCTGGAGCAGCCACACTAGGTGAGTGAAAGGCGAGCAGCTGGAGATAAGGAGGGAGAGGAGCACAGGGCCCCAAGCAGGCAGGGCCTCACCAGTGAGGAGTACAATTTTTTTTTTTAATTGTGGTAAATAACATATACGATCAAATTTACCACTTGAACCATGTTTAAGTGCACAGCTCAGTGGCACTAAGCACGCTCACACTGTTGGACAACCATCCCCACCATCATCTCCAGAACTTGCTCATCTTCCCAAACTGAAACTCTGTCCCCATGAAACACTAACTCCCCACTCCCTGCTCCCTCCAGCCTTATGAATTTTAAGTGGGACAGGAAGCCATCAGAGAGTTTTAAGCAGGGGACATGATCTGATTTCACTTTAAGAGATCACTTTATCATTATGTCACTACAATTCACAACTCTTCCGGCCCATGTCGATTAAGCACCTACTGTGTGCTGGGCTCTGGGGATAGAACAATGAACAGGACAGAACCCCTGTCCACCGCTTATCATGGGGAGACTGATTGAAACAAAGAAACACAAAACACCATGACGGCATCTAGCAGCTCCTCCTGTACCTGTGTGTCTGTTTTTTCAGCTCGATTGAAATATATTTGACATATAAGATTGTGTAGGTTTCTGGTGCATATCTTGATGATATGTTTGATATATATTGTAAGATAATTATCCCAATAAGCTTGACACATCCATTACTTCACATAGTTACTTTGTGTGTGTGTGGTAAGAACATTTAAGATCTACTCTCTTAGCATCTTTCAAGTATACTGTACAGTCTTGTTAACTAATCACCACGCTGTACATTACATCCTCAGGACTTATGCATCTTATAGCCAGGAGTCTATATCCTTTGACCAACATCTCTCCCTTTCCCTCACCCCCCCAGTCCCTGACAACCACCATTCTACTCTTGGTTTCTATGAATTTGGTTATTTTACATAACTGAGATCACTCAGTATTTGTCTTTCTCTGCCTGACTTATTTCACTTAGCATAATGCCCTCAAGTTTCATCCATGTTGTCCCAAATGGGCAGGATTTGCTTCCTTGTTATGGCTGAATTATATTCCATTATGCATATATACACCACATCTTTATCCATGCATCTGTGAATGGATACTTAGGTTGTTTCCACGTCTTGGCTATTGTGAATAGTACTGTAATGAACACGGGAGGGCAGATATCTCTTCAAGATACTGGTTTCATTTCCTCTGGATACATACCCAGAAGTGAGATTGCCAGATCATATGGTAGTTCTATTTTTAATTTTTTTTTTGAGGAAACTCCCTACTGCACCAATTTACATTCCCACCAGCAGTGCACAAGGGTTCCCCTTTCTCCACACCCTCACAACACTTCTTATCTCGTCTTTTTGATGAAGCCATCCTAACAGGTGTGGGTGACATCTCGTTGTGGTTTTGACTTGCATTCTCCTGATGACTAGTGATGTCAAGCACCTTTTCATGTACCTGTTGGCCATTTGTATGTCTTCTTTGGAAAAACGTCTACTCAGGTCCTTTTCCTGTTTGTGTGTGTGTCTGTTTTTGTGTGTCCATCTCTGCAGATATGTTGTTCTCTCCTGTGTGTCCTGCCCTGTCTGTGTCTCTGGGTCTATGTGTTTTTCCCTGTCTCTTGGTCACTATGTATGTCCGTGTATTTCACGCAGGTGGTTATCTGTCTTTCTTTATCTGTGCCGGTCTATGCCAGCCTGTGTGTTTCCCTCTCAGCCCGTATGTCCACTAAGACAGAATGCTTAGTCATCCTCACAGCTGAATAGGGACAAAACCCTTCAGAGATTGGGCTGGGAAAAAGAGGCCATAGCCAGGCATGCGGATAAGGGTAATACATCACACCTGAATGTTTAGAACTCAACAAGAATTTAAGCACTGAATAGCCAAACCTGTGAGATGCAGTCAAACAGTTCTCAGAGGGAAGTGTGAGCCTTCAGATGCACTTATTAGGAGATGAGAAAAGTCCAAAACAAATAGCACATCAGCTTCAGCTGAAGAAAGAAAGAATGGAAGGGGCTCTCGGAGACCGAGTTCAGCTTCACAGATAGGGAAACTGCGGCCAAGAAAAGTTAAGCCACTTGCCCAAGTTCACAAAACAGAGCAGTCACAGAAGAGCTGGGATTCAGAACCAGGTTTAGTCCCTCCCAGACCATTGTTCAAAGACTGTGGAGACTTTTAGCATCACTTGCTTTTGAATTCTTTTTTTAAAAATTATTTTACTAAAAAAAAATAAGAATATGTTATGAATATAAGACAAGTGTTTTTTTGTTCTCTTCACTGAGCTTCCTGGTTGCTCAAATTTATTATAAATAGTACCTCTTGCTCAAAGAGCTGTCCCCATCTCCCAGGACAGACTGGCGCCTTACAAACTTGACCCTTGATTCCTAGATTGGGGAAAGTGGGGACTCAGCCTCAGAGACTCTTGGGTACCCACTCCCCAAAAGCAGGACTCAGGGAAAAGAAAAACTAGGTAGAAACAGGGTCGAGAAGGCGGTGGGCAGTCCACCTTCTGTCCTCCCTCTGCCAGGAAGCAATTTTGCAATCCTGACCCCTCCCTTTCCCCTGCCTGGCTCAGGTCCAGCCACTAACGGGAACAGGATGTGGGTGGAGACTTCCCAATGGCTGGTGCCCCTGTCCCCAGCCCAGGCAGGTATAAGGCCACCTTGCCAGACCAAGGGAACCTGGATGGAAAAGAGAGAGGCCGCCATGTCCTCTTGGAGCCTAGAGCGAAAACAGAGGTAGGTCCCCACCCCGCCCACCCTGGGCAGGCCCCGGACACCAGGCAGTGCAGAGATCCATGGACATTCCGTCTGACCCACTGAAGTCACAGGGCCAGACGTAGGCCTGCAGGCTGGAACAGACTGACCCTCAGGCTACGTCTATGGACAGACTCATTCCCATACACACACTCCCTGCAGAAGGCCCAGGTGGTCCATGGGCTGTAGTAACCAAGGATGTTCAGGCGGTCTCTAGGGCTGCTGGGCTAGGGCATTACTGCTGGAGGGACCGGGAGGAACAGAAGCCCCAGCTCTCGAAGGATTCCAGTACCAACTGTAAATCTCGCCATCCCAAAACCAAATGCCTCCCTCCAGACCTGTACGAGGCAGGATGCACTTTTCATGCTCAGAGTCCCGTCTGTAACTGGAGTCCAGAACTTTGGAGCAAGGTGGGGCTGGGCACAGATAACCTAGACAGGGCTAGACAGAAAGAGGAGCAGCCCAGATGGGGGAAACTGAGAATTCTGCTTGGGAGGGTCAGAGAAAGCTTTGTGGAAAGGGGGCCATTGGAGCTGGGGTTTTGCAGGACGAGTAAGAGTTCATAGGCTCTGCCTTCAAAACATGGAGCCAGGGAGACAAGAAATGACCCAGAAAACAAGTGAGAGCAGAAGAAATTAGCAAGTTGGACTGCAAATAATTAATAGTCCATTGGGGCTGGGCTGACAATGGGGAAGGGTAGTATGTAGCGGTCAGACTAAAAAACTCAGGTTTCATAGAATTCTTCCTGGAACAGGAGCTACTTCTGGCAGCTGTGTGTGTGGGGGGGTGTTGAGGGTGGAAGCCAGGAGAGGAGGAGGAGGGGACTACTACACTAGTCCAGGCCAGCAATGAGGCCGGGTGAAAGTAGAGGTGGGAAGAAGCAGGCAGATTCTGGGTATATTTTCACTTTGCTGGGTATATAATATCATTATTTTGACTTATTAAGCACTTTCTGTCATTGCCTGCAGCCCAGTAGGCTGGGACTCCCATCTTTCTAGAATCCTCTTCCTGCTGCTGTTATTTGTGGTCTCAGCCCAGGGGGTCACCCCAAATCCAGACGCCTGCCTGGTGTCGCACTCGGGTAACGGCAGCTCCATCTCCTGCCAACCACCTGCCAGACTCCCCCACTACTTCCCAGCTGACACCGTCTACCTGGCCGTGGAGTTCTTCAACCTGACTCAGCTGCCTGCCAACACCCTCCAGGGCATCCCTAACCTCCAGGAACTGCACCTTTCCAGCAACCAGCTGGAGGACCTCTCCGCCAAGTTCCTGCTGCCTGTACCTCAGCTAAAGGTGCTTGATCTGACCCGCAACGCCCTGACCCGGCTGCCTCCTGGCCTCTTCCAGGTCTCAGCTGCCCTCCACACCCTGGTGCTGAAGGAAAACCAGCTGAAAGTTCTGGAGGCCTCGTGGCTGCACAGCCTGAAAGCCCTGCGGCATCTGGACCTATCCGGGAACCAGCTCCAGACGCTGCCCCCTGGGCTGCTGGCCAGTTTCACCGACCTGCTCATCCTTGACCTTGGCAATAACCAGCTGCAGACTTTGCGCCCTGACCTTCTGAGCGGCCCCTTGAGGTTGGAACGGCTGCACCTCGAGGGCAATAGGTTGCAGGAGCTCGGAAAGGGCCTCCTGGCGCACCAGCCAAAACTGCGCTACCTCTTCCTGAACGACAACAGGCTGGCCACGGTGGCAGCCGGCGCCTTCCGAGGTCTGCAGAAGCTGGACATGCTGGACCTCTCCAACAACTTGCTGACCACCGTGCCCGAGGGGCTCTGGATGTCCTTGGGGAAGGCTGCCGGGAACATGAAGGACGGCTTTGACCTCTCAGGTAATCCCTGGATCTGCGACCGGAAACTGGACGACCTCTTTGAGTGGCTGGTGGCCAACGAAGACAAGATGTTCTTCCGCAATGACACACGCTGTGCTGGCCCTAAAGCCTTGAAGGGCCAGATGCTCCTAGTGGTGGCCAGGTCCCCTTGAAGCCTGGGGCTGGGGGCGGGGTGGGGAGGCAAGGCTTGGCAGGATGCCGCACCCCACTTAGCAAATAATCCCACCTTCTAAGGGTGAGGCTGGGCTTCCCATGGTTGCTGGGACCTGTTTCGCCCATGTTGCCCCAAACACACCTCGGGCTCTTTCTGCTTCCTTGCCTCTGCTCAAGCTGTATCCTCTTCCAGAAATCTCTTTCCCCTATTTCCCGGGTCTCTTGGTCTCTGGCTCCTCCAACCTGTCCTGGACACACTGAGGTTGGCTCAATCTGGCTCTGTCTCCCCCAGTTTCAGGGGTTCTCTGAGTGCAGGGCCTGGGGCTGGGTTCCCTCTTACTCGGCATCACTCGGTTTGAGGTCAGACTGGAAGGGGTTAATAAATAACTGTTGAACAGAATTGGATGTATTTGCTGTGTTCCTTGCATTCTCCCAAGGCGAATTCCTAGGTCTCCAGAATGAAGTAGAAGGAAAGGAGAGGCATGCCATGAAATCCCAAATCGATAGCAGTTGGGATCTGATGGCTGTGTCTGCTCCTCCCCCTTTCCCCATCCTTGGATTTAACTGGTAATAAAACCCTGACCATTGCCCAAGGTGTCGTTTTACCAGTGGATTCCTTCCAGAGCTTGTGTCCTGGGGAAGGTTTAAATTAAACCAGATTGCTTCAGGGCTCCAAACAATTTTTCATGCTGGCCTGTGATAACCAGGGGAGCAGCTGCCCAGGACGAGCATGGGCAGGCTGGATGGGGCTGAACAGCTGGGCAGAGGCCCTGGGGGCTGTGTTTTCACAGCTCCAGAACCTCGGGGCCACCTTCCAACACAATGTTGGGCATGGTGGGGGTCGAGGTCAGACTGGGGGGACCCTGGGATGTTTGGGGCATGCTCGGTTTTTGCAGCTCCCTGGAAGGAGGGTCATGCCCACGTTGGTGGTCATTCCAGGTGTGGTGATGAAAGCCAGGGTTCTGCAGTCTGGCAGAGCTGTGTTTGAATCACATTCCTCAATCGCTAGGCGACCCAGGGCAAGTGGTTTAAGTATTCTGATCCTCACTTTGCTCATCTGTAAAATGGGGATCCAAGTGAATGGGCCGGCCTGTCTTCCGGCTTAGTTAAGCGGCAGGTTTTAAAAAGTAAAAAGAAAGACCGTGAGGACTTGCCCAAGGTCACTGGGCGAAGCGGTGGGGGGCTGTGATCGCTCTCCACCGTCTCTGCGGCAACAGCAGTGAGGGTGACAGGTGGTCAAACTTAGCCAAGGAAAGTAACTCAATCCTTGGCATAGAGCGTCCCCAAGTTGCTATAGCAACCGCGGGGAGCTTGGGAGCCCCTGGGTAGGGCGAGGGGCCCCGGAGCCCCGCCCAGGGCACGCCCCCTCAGGCCTCTCCCTATTGGTCGGTCCCCGAAGGTCCCGCCCCCCAAGTCACTATAAGGGGGGCGGGGAAGGCTGGGGTCGGAGACTGGAGCCTAAGTCTGGGGTCTGCTGCAGCACCTTTGGGCTGAAGCTGAACGCGCCCGGGTGAGTGCGTCGCAGGCGGCGTTCAGGAGTGCCCAGCAGGCCCGGGGGCGCGGTGGGTGGGTGGGAGGGCGGGAGGGCGAGAGCTCAGCGGCTTGGGGAGAGGAGTGGTGTGACAGGCCGGAGCAGGTGGCTGAGACCCTTGGCCCAGTTGGCAAAAGCTTAGGACCCAGTTGGGAGAGGGCTGGGGTTCTGAGGGCGCTGGGTGCGGACGGGGGAAGAACTGCAGACGGGGAGTCTGAGGTCGAAGTCCCGCTCTGAGTCTACTTAGCTGAGTGACCTTGGGCCCACCATGGACCTACTGTCTGTCTCAGTTTCCCTGTGTATCCAACTGGACTGTGGGTTTACTGGGATTCTGCGGCGACCACCTGCACCCCCGCAGGGGGCTGCTTGCACGGTTCCATCCTGGGCCAGGGCAACAGGGATCTTCCCTAACTGCAACGGAGGCAACAGCCCACACAGGTGAAGGCATTTGCCCAAAGTCACACAGCAGGTAATGGTCAGACTCGAACTCAGGTGTCTCTCTGCCCAGAGCCCATGCTTTGAATCACTGCAGGGCCTCCACTTTGTCAGAGGTTCTCTACTATGCACCTGCTGTGTGCAGAGCCCTGTGCATGCATTGTCCCTGAAAAGGGCGCTCTGAGGTAGGCATTATCGTTACCTCATTTTGCATATGAGGAAACTGAGGCCCCAAGAGGGAAGGAGACTTGACCGGGTCACCAAGCCCAGCCAGACAGAACCCAGGGCTTGGGTGGGAGCCGGGAGGGCTGGCGTGCAAGGGCCCATCACTCTGTCCTGCCCCCAGGGTGACCCTGTTTGCAGTCGGTATGTCAGAAGACGAGGCGGCTCAGGCCCCCAGACCCAGCTTGTGGGAGCAGGACCAGCAGGTAAGGGGCTGCACCTCCCATGGAGCTCGGCACGGGAGGAGGGGGTGGGCAGTCCCTCCTGGGACAGTTTCAGACTGGGTCCCCCTGCCCTTGCTTCGAGCACCTTACTCTGAGGGCATTTTGGAGCATGGTTGGGGGAGGCACATTCCACCCATTTCCCAGAGGGGCAAAGTGAGGCCCAGGGAAGGGTGTGTCTCTGGGGTGTGTCTCTCCAGACACTCTCAGCCAGCTTACCTGGCCTCTGCCCAACTCTCTCCCACTCCCATCTCTGGGTCTCTACGTGTATCTCTCTGTTTCTGTGTCCACCATCATGGCACTCTTAACAACAACAATAATAATAGCAATCACGGCCTATACTCTGCATCATTCACTGTTCCGAGCGCTTCACATATTGTACTCCTTGGATCCCCATCACAGCCCTAGAAACCCAGTTTACAGATAGGGAGACTGAGGCACAGAGCTGTTCACGCACTTGCCCAAGCTCACACAGCTTGGAAGTGGAGAACCAGAACTGAATGCAGGTGGTCTTGCTCCAGAGGCTGTGCCCTTAATGACCAGACACTAATGGCTCTTCCCTCAAGGAGACTGAGTCTTTCAGAACCGGTCCCGCTCTGTGTATGCTGTTGAGAAAAGGAGCTCTAGGCGCACCTCGGTGCGGGTGTCCATGGCCTGCGCGCAGCTGCGCTCAATATACTTCCCCCCCACCCCTCTCACCTGCCCCTCGTCCCAGCCCAGAGAGGGTGAGTGGGCTCTCTAGCATGTGGCTGAGCTCCCCCGCTCCACCTGGGACCCCTCTGACGCCACCCCTTCCTGCAGAACGTGGTACAGCGTGTGGCGGCCCTGCCCCTGGTCAGGGCCACGTGCACCGCAGTCTCCGATGCTTACAGCGCCGCCAAGGACAGGCACCCGCTGCTGGGCTCCGCCTGCCGCCTGGCTGAGCACTGCATGTGTGGCCTGACCACGCGTGCCCTGGACCACGCCCAGCCGCTGCTCAGCCACCTGCAGCCCCAGCGTGAGTCCCCCTGGCCAGAGTCCTGGGTCCTGTGGTTTGCCCCACTGCCCCACCCTCTCATGCTCCATCTGCATGACAGCTGCTGCAGTGGACCCCCTGAGACGGGTGTCCCTCTGCAGTCTCACCTATGCTGTGTGCCTTTACTCTGTCCACCTGCCTGTCCCCCATCCACCTGTGTCATCCCCTCTCTTGGTCCTTCTGCCTGTGCCATCTCACCCTCCATTCTCTGCCTGTCCCGTCCCCCATTCTACCTGCATCCCTCGTGCCCTCTGTCTCTGCTTATTGTCCCTCTGTAGTTTGATCACCTGCCCATCTGCCCTTAGCTGTTTCCTTGGGCCCCCCCCTCCTTTTGTCCCCATCTTGTCTGTCTCACTGTCCTCCTCCCTTTGGCTAGCCTGATGTGCCTTGGGTCCCTTTCCTTGTCCAATCTCCCTCCCCTGTCTGCCCCTTCCTCCACCTGTCCTGAGCCTGTGACCAGCTCAGGGGGTCCAACCTAGCAGTGGGGTTGGGGGACAGAGAGACCCTCGGCCTCGCATCTGACCGAGGAAGGGGATCACCTGAGGGTCCCAGCCCAGGGCCTCGCCTGCCTCCTTCTCAGCCGGCTTGTGTGACCTTGAGCCTGCTCGCTGGGGCATCTGAGCTGGACATGGGTGAGGAGTCACCTTGGTGCTGGCAGCAGCGGTGGCAGGGTGGAGGCGGGAAGGGCAGAGAGACAGGGTCCAGCCTGGTGGTTCACCCACACACTCAGGGTCCCGGCCCCTTGCAGGGGGCCAGCCAGGTGCCCCCTCTGTCTTTCCCTCCGTGTGTGTGTGTGTGTGTGTGTGTCTCCTTTTTTCTCTGCCTCTCCCTCCAGCATCCCCTCCCTCTATGTCCCTGTGTCCCTCTCTCCCTTGACATCTCCCCAATTCTCGCTCGCTGCCTCTCTGTCTCCAGTGGCCACAGTGAACGATCTCGCCTGCAGGGGCCTGGACAAGCTGGGGGAGAAGCTGCCCTTTCTCCAGCAACCTTCAGAGACGGTACCCAGCACCACCAGATGGTGGGGAAGCTGTAGGGGGTGGAGGTGGCAGCGAGAAACGCAGCCTGAACACCTGGGCCAGCTGGACTCCAGGACCCAGTCAGGCTTTGGTCAACTGGAACAAAACAGCCACCAGATGAAAATAATTGACACCTGTGTTTACTGAGCACATAATATGTGCCAGCTGGTGCTGGGGATCCCTTCAGCCCTGTGAGGAAGATTTGATTTTCCTCCATTTTATAAGAGGGGAAATTGTGGCCCAGAGCCAAACAGGGGCCAGGGGTCCTTGCCTCGCAGCCTCAGGGAGCTGGGGGCAGGGGAAGGGAACCGGAGACCTACAGCAACTGGAGCTGGGCCCCTTCCGCCAGGTGGTGACCTCGGCCAAGGACGTGGTGGCTAGTGGCGTGACAGGCATGGTAGGCCTGGCTCGGCAAGGCCGCCGCTGGAGTGTGGAGCTGAAACGATCCATGAGCCACGCCGTGGACGTAGTGCTGGGCAAGTCAGAGGAGCTGGTGGACCACTTTCTGCCCATGACTGAGGAGGAGCTTGGTAAGGCCAGAGCCCTCCCCGCTCGCCCCTGAATCCTCCTACCCATCCCTGGAGGTTACGGATCAGAGAGGTCCCGGCCTCACCCAAGGCCACATAGCAGATCAGTAGGGAACATGGAGCTCCAGCCCAGGCCTGACCTCCCCCAACCCACATCCTACTAGAAATCTGACTGCCCAGAGCCCCGAGAGTATATGGGGCTTATAGACTTGAGGGCCATGGCCTCCAGCTGGTGGCCCTCCATACTGTAGTATTTGGCCTGTGCAATGCCTTTAAAATGGTTTAATTCATCACATGCATTTAAAAATCAGGTTTTGCCCTACAAATCCTGATTTCTAACTTGCCTTGAAAAATCAAATATTTGGGTTGAATGGCGTCCTCCCCTTTACGTGGTTCCCTTGAACCCCACCATTCTCCAGTGTTCTGCATCTAGTCCGTTGACCCTGGAGACAATCTGACTTCCAAACCCTGCTTTATGGCACTGGAGGAACATGGGGCGTGCCCCCTCCTTCGCAGAAAGGCTGTGAGCCATTTTTGAAGCACCTTCTGTGGGCCAAACACTTGTAAGTGACTCTTTCATTATTATAAGCTCCATTCACAGGTGAGGAAAATCAAGGTAAAGAGACCCGGGATTCGCACCGAGGCAGTCAGTAAAGTGGTTACGAGTGCCTGGGTTCGAATCCCAGGTCGGCCTCTTGCACCCTGTGGGACTTCACCTCTCTTTACCTTGGGTTTCCTATCTGTAAATAGAGCTAATAATAGTGCCTACATCGGAGGGCTTGGGGACGGTCGCATGAATTGATATTGTAGAGGGGAAATATACAAGCTGTGGGAGCCCATGGGCGCGTCCACCCAGAAACGGAGGGCGTGGCCACGCTGACTCCCCTCCCCATCCCGTCCTCCAGCGGCGCTGGCAGCGGAGGTTGAGGGCCCGGAAGTGGGCTCCGTGGAAGAGCAGCGGAGACATCAGGGCTACTTTGTACGCCTGGGTTCCCTGTCGGCGCGGCTCCGCCACCTGGCATACGAGCACTCTCTGGGGAAACTGAGGCGGAGGAAACACCACGCCCAGGACACGCTGGCCCAGTTGCAGGAGACTCTGGAGCTGGTGAGAGCCCTCTGCCTGCCCCTCTTTCCCACCCCGTGATGTCGGCCAGCATGCGTGGATTGAGTGCCCGCGGACTACCTGGTCCCCTGCTAGTCTGAAAGGGGGAGGCGGAACCGTGTATGTGCAGGGCTGGGGCAGAGGAGGGACCCGGGGCTGGAGGCATTCAGTGGGGGTCAAGGCTCAGCCTGGGGAGGCAGGAAGAGGTTTTGTGGAGGAGGGGAAGTTATAGGCGGTTAAGATGGATAGGAAGAGAGTGAAGGTACCTCTTCCCGGGCTCTCCCATCACCAATCACAATCTTCCCAGCCTTTAGGTTCTAGCTGATAACCCAGCTTCTTTCCCCGCTGTGCATCGCTCCCTGCTCCAGAGGAACATAACAGCTCCTGTTTTCTGAGTTTGATGAGTTCAGACGCCCCTAACCTGCTCCTGCTGCATCCCTCTCCCCATCTCAACTGATGACAGCCCTGTCCTTCCAGGGCCTCAGGCCAAAACCTGGGAGTCACCCTCAACTTCCCTCTTCTCCTCCTGTCCCACATCCGACATATCAGCCAGTACTGTTGGCTCTACCTTCAAAGTCTACCCAGAACCCGCCTACATCTCCTCCTTCCTCTTGCTCCACCTGGGTCCAGTCATGATTACTCAACCATGGTCCTGGTTTCTCATCCTGGTCCCCACAGTCTGTCCTTCCTGAAGCAGCCACCAGAGGGCACCTGTGAGCACCGGAGTGGGCTACTTTCACTGAGCAGCGTGTCCTCAAGGTTCATCCATGTTGTAGCGTGTTTCAGAATTTCCTTCCTTTTTAAGGCTGAATAACAGTCATCCCTCAGTATCTGTGAGGGATTGGTTCCAGGACCCCGCACGGATACCAAAATCCGAGGATGCTCAAGTCACTTCTGTAAAATGGCACAGTTCTGCATCCACAGATTCAACCAACTGCGAATCTTGGTTGAATCCGCAGATGCAGAGCCCGCGGATACGGAGGTCAGACTGTGTTCTACTGTGTGGACCACAGTTTATTTCTATTAATCTTCTAATACCTGCCCTCTCCTGGGCACTTGAAGGCCCAGTGGCCCCCTCAGGACACGCACAGTCCAGTAGGGGGACTAAGGTCATGATGGGAGAGCATGCTGAGTTCTTTGGGACCCGGAGGAGGGATCCACCCAGCCAGGAGCCGGGGAAGGGAGGCTTCTTGGAGTGGGTGACGTCTACAGTGAGACTTGAACTGAAGTGAACCAGGCAGCGGGATGGGATGGAGAGGAGAGTGTTCCTAGCAGAGGCACAAGCATGGGCAAAACCTGGCAGTGAGTCTGAGTTTCAGGGGAACCACAGGTCTCAGGTCTGGCCATGGGCAGGGGAGAAAATGGGCAGATCAGCCAGGCTGGATCAGTAGGCACGGAAGGTTTACATACAGTGGATGTTCTGTAAGTGCCTATTGAGGCCAGATCCACGCTAGGGTCCTGGTTCCCCCAACACTCCAAATCCTCCAGTTCTGACTACTATGGTCCCTGTCCCCACAGATTGACCACATGCAGTGCGGGGTGACGCCCATCACCCCAGCCCACCCTGGGAAGGTGCATGAGCTGTGGGAGGGCTGGAGCCAGCACTCCCCAGAGAACGGCCGCCGCAGTCAGGTAAGATGGCGTGGAGAAGGGGGGTTGGGGGGGCGTGGGAGGGGTTCTGGATCTGCTAGGGGTTGCCAGGGGCGGGGCTCCAGCCAGCTCCAACCAAGTACTGAGGTCAGCTGGTTGGAGAGTCCGTGGGGAAACTGAGGCAGGGCGGGGGTCCTGTTGGGGGTCCATCCGGGACACCCAGGCCCCTCCCCTCCCTTCTCTCCCTTCTCTCCCTTCTCTCCCTTCTCTCCCTTCTCTCCCTACTCTCCCTACTCTCCCTACTCCCCCTTCTCCCCCCGCCACCCTGTCCCCCGCAGGCAGAGCTGGAGACCCTGATGCTGTCCCGCAGCCTGATGCGGGAGCTGCAGAGCACCGTGGACGCGCTGGAGACCAGCGTGCGGGGCCTGCCCCCCAGCGCCCAGGAGAAGGTGGCCGAGGTGCGGCGCAGCGTGGACGCCCTGCAGGCCGCCTTCGCCGACGCCAGCTGCTTCGAGGATGTGCCGGCGGCCGTGCTGGCCGAGGGCCGGGGCAGCGTGGCCCGGGCCTACACGTGCGTGGAGGAGCTGCTGGAGCTGGTGGCGCAGGCCGTGCCCCTGCCCTGGCTGGTCGGGCCCTTCGCGCCCATCCTCGTGGAGCGGCCCGGGCCCCCGCCCGACCTGGAGGCCCTGGTGGATGAGGTCGTGGGGGGCCCCGACCCCCGCTGGGCACACCTGAACTGGCCGGCCCAGCAGAGAGCCTGGCAAGCCCAGTACGGGGACGGGATGGGCCTCCCCGGGGACATTCCCGAGGAGAAGCCTGAGGCCCCCAGCCGCCGCAAGCACACCCTGATGCCAGAACTGGACTTCTGACCCGATGGGGCCGTTGGGCAGCGAAGGCAGCTGGAGGCCGTCCTGCACCCCGAGATCCCTGCTGCCCCCTAGCGGCCATGCATCAGCATTACTAGACGATGCCTTGGCCTTGGCCCAGGCAGAGTTGGGGGCTGGGGACCTAACTCTGAATCCTAGACCAGCTTCACTGATACTAGACCCTCCCCAGTCTTTCCCTTGGACATATGAGGACTTGAACCTAACTCAGGTCTGACTAGCCCCAAGCTGCATTCACTGGCTGTGGTCCCGCATTGCCCCACCCCAAGAAGCTGATCAAAACTCCCCAGAGAGTCGCACGTTTTGCCCAGATAGAAGCACACGCTTCTGTTTGGGGTTTTGAAAAGTGAGTGTCCCCTTCCTCCCCCAGCTTGTCTATCCTGGACTGAGGGGTCCCCAAAGATGCTTCAACAGCTGGACCTGCCACACCCACTTGCTTTGCTGTTTGGGGTTTTGCTCTCCAGAATAAAGGTGCTTCGTGTTGCGCAAAGGCCAGTGGCCTCTGTTCCAGCCGAGGTGGGTCTCAGTGGCGGGGTGCTGGGGGCCTCAGAGGTGTGCGGCCGTATGGCACAAGCTAGGGTTCGAAATTTGAAAGGAGTGATGCGTCCCTGACCAACTTGACATCTTGTCCGGAGTTCCACGGTTAGTGCCCCACCCACCCGGGTTAAGCATTCAGATGTAGGTTCCTGGAATGGAAGCTGTTCCCACTTTAATGAATTTCTTGGAAACTGCAAAGGATCAAGAGGAGGGGGCTGAGGGGGAGCAGCCCCTCCTATGCCCTCCTCACTGGACCTGTAGGAGCTGAACTTGCTGTGGCTTCTCTGGCTGCACTGGTCAGGATGGGGGACACAAACGCAGGGTAAGGGGCACAGGCCAGTCTCGTGGGGGCCCCCTGTCCTCTGACCGTGTTCTTCGCTGTCCCTTAAACTCCCCTGTGGCCGGGCAGGGTGTTGGGAAAGCACAGTCTGATGTGGTGAGGTCAGGGTGTTCCCTGGCTTCCTTGGGACCTGGTCCAGGGGTGGCTCTGGGAGTCCCAACCACTTCCCACCAGTTAGATTCACTTCCCTGCCCCTCCTCGGGAATGTCTGTGGCTCCCTTTGCCCTCAGACCAAACGTCCACGCTCCTCACCCTGGCACTTGAGGACTTCTGGTTTCATCCTTGGGCTGACAGAGACACTGCTGCAGTCCCACTGAATTGTGCACATTCCCCCACCTCAGGGCCTTTGTTCAGGCTGTGCCTGGAATGCCTCCCCCACTCCCCCCATCTCTCAGCTACATCTCATCCATTCTTAAGTCCAGCCCCAATGACACCTCCTCCAGGAAGCCTTCCCTGACTCTCCCCTGGTGGGATAGCTCCAACCCTCTGCAGCCCACCTTCTTGGGGCTCCAAGTTGCTTTCTACCTGGACATAAACCACAGGCAGCCTTGCCTTCTCTTCCCTCACAAGGCTGGGGGCTCCTGGAGGGCCAGGCTTGGTGAGGATGAGCTGAATGACACACAGAAGGGGCAGGTGACAGAGGGATCGGCTCAGGCAAAGGCATGGCAGTGGAGAATCAGTATGACCAGCCCTGAGGGGAGGGAAAGAGCTTGAGGTAAGTCCTGGAATTTGGGGGGAGGGAGCAGTAGTTAAGGCCCTGAGGTTGAGTCCCTCCCTTGCCTACAAATGGATGGGTAAGCCACTGCTCCTCTCCAGACCTCAGTTTTCTCCTCTGAAACAGGTATGAAAGTAGGAGTAAGGTAGCAGCTCTCAATCCTAGTAGGCCGTTCACCGGTGGAAGCTATCGTTCATTCACTCATTCGTTGGTTCATTTAACAAATAGTTATTAAATAGCGCCTGCTGTGTGCCAGATAGTCTTGCACCCTGCGGGCACGGCAGTGAGGAAAATGCAGAAAAATTCTGCCCTCTAGGAGGGCGATATTTTTTAAAATAGGAGAGGAGGGGTCCAGGAAGACCTTTCTGAAAAGGTGACATATGTGCAAAGATGGATGAGCATTCCTCACAAAGGGCAGCTGGTGCAAAGGTCTTGGGACAGGACCGGGCCTGGTGTGTTGGAGGAACAGCCGGGAGGCCCGTGTGTCTGGAGCAGAGTGAGCGAGGGGAAGAGAGGGAGGAGGGGAGGGCAGGGAGGGGACAGGGTGGGTCTTGTGGGCCACAGGAAGGACTTTGGCTTTTACCCTGAGGGTGGTGGGAGCCCTGGAGGGCTGTGGGCAGAGGAGGGAAGGGACCTGACTCGGTGTTTATGATTTTTGTTATTTTTGCTGGGTTTCTCCCCCTTTGCTATGCTGTGGCAGCCCTGCGGAGAGGGGAGGGGAGGGGAGAGGCACACCCTGGGTTTCCCACCCCCCTTTGCCACCACCTTTGGGAAGCATTGGCTGAGGAGTTTGGGAGACACCCCTGTTTTGTTCCCCAACTGTTTGGCAAACACAGTGATGGCTCCAAGGAAACGACCTGGGGGTCATCAGGCCCAGTGGCTGGACCTTCCCTCCTCCCAGCTTAGCACCCAGAGTCATCAACTGGACACAGCTGGGATCCCTGTCCCAGGGGCGGGCAGGGGGCATTCAAGGAGGGCGTAGCAGTCATTTCTCTGCCTGCACACCCACCCACAGACAGCCTGCTGGCATATAGGCTCTGGATCTGGGTTCAAATCCCGTCTCTGCCACTTCCCAGCTCTGTGGCCTCAGGTAAAGGATGCCTCTTCCAGGAATCCACCCTCGGCTGGCCCAAGCCCACCAGGCCTGGATCTCACTTCTAGGGCACCTCCAGTTCTGTTGGTGTCCTGTCTTGGTCTGTATTTAGGCCCTTTCTCAAGGGAAGTCCCTTCTGGAGAGTGACATGTCCCCTCACTGCTCAGGACAGACCCTGCTCCTCTCTTTCTGCCTGGACAATGCTAAGCTGATGTTTGTTGAGCACCTGCTAGGTACCAGGCACTGGGGTTAACAGGTTACATGCGTGACCTCATTTCACGCTCACAACTACCCTATGGGTTGGTCCGTTTAGCTGAACATTTATTAAGTTGCCAACTGTGTGCCAAGTATTGTTCTACTGCAGGGGACACAGCAGTGAACAAAAGACAGGCCTGGTGGAGGTGAGGGAAGAAGCTGTGTGGGTGTCTGGGGAAGATGCTCCAGGCAGAGGGAATAACAGGTGCAAAGGTCCTGGGGCAGGGCCATGCCTGGAGATTTGGAGGAACAGAGAGGAGGCCTGTGTGGCTGAAGCATGGTGAGTGAGGGGGGCAGAGAGGGAGGGAGATGAGGGCAGGGAGGAAGGTAAGACCTTGTGGGCCACGGTGAGGAGTCTGGAGGGGGCAACTGAAGCACAAGGATGGTAACTGGCCAAGGTGGCCCAGCAGAGCGACTTGAACCATGCCCATCACACAGATGGAAATCAGAGGCCGAGAGTGTGCAGGCTGTGCCTTGAGGGTACAGGACGGCCCGTGAATCACTCAGCCTGGTGGGGGTGGGTGCCACAGGCAGAGGCTGCCCAGTGCTGAGAGCAGGGGAAAGGTGCTGGGCCCGGGGCCCACGCTGGAGCGGGCAGGCACGTGACTATCCAGGGCCCTCCCTTGGCCCACTGGCCGCCTGCCTCTGCCGGCCAGGCCTGCACCACCCCAGACCCTATAAGGCCTGGGAGCTGAGAGCAGAGCTGTGCTGCCTGTCACTCCAGGGGACCCTCACACGACCCAGGTAAGCAATGCCAGGGTGAGGCTGGCCTCCGGGCGGGTATCGGGGGACTTCTCAGGGTTATGGGTGTGGGGCAGGAGGCCCGGGACCCGCCATTCATGCCCCCTCTCTGCCCTTCCAGCTGCTTAGAGAATTACCATGTCTGCTCAAGATGAAGGACGCCGGGATCCCCCCAAACCCAAGGGCAAGGTGAGGGCAGGCGTGGGAGGGAAAGATCACAACTGGGGCCTGGAGAGACCCCAGAACCTTGGAAAGGTGACCTCCACAGTCCTGGGGTCTGGAGGGGCTTCCTGGGGGTGTGTGGGGGAGGGAGGGCTCTGAAGGCCACAGTGCCAATCTTCCCTCCGGTCCCAAGCTGGAGGGTGGGGGGTGGGAGGATGCACTCAAGCCTCAGTTCTTTCCTTGCTGTGTTACCCTGTGCTAGCCTCGGCCCCTCTCTGAGCCTCAGTTTCCCCAGCTGAGAAATGTGGGCCACGGAAGGAAAAGGAGAGAGACCTAGAGGATGAACTTTCTCTCTGTCCATGGGAGGCAGGCTGAACCTGCCCATTGCTCAGGCAAGGAGACTGAGGCTCAGAGTGGCCGAGGTCATCCAGGAGCAAGGCCTGAGGTGGTTTGGGAACCCAGGGCTCTCTGATGCTCCCCTCACCCCACCGCCACCACGGCCTGGCTCTGCTCATGCTGCCCCCCACCCCATGTAGACCCTGGGCAGCTTCTTTGGGTCCCTGCCTGGCTTCAGTTCTGCCCAGAACCCGGTGGCCCACGCCCACAGCTCAGCGAGAGAGGCCCAGCCGGTCGCCCATCCCACAAGTGCTCCAGCCGCCGAGACTGCCCAGCCCCAGGCTGAGGGTGAGTGGACAGCTCCATGGAGGCGGGAGCTCTGGAGATGGACCCCTGCAGGGACTTCTGCCCATCTTGGGGGTGCTTCATAGGTGCCTGCGTCACCTCAACAGACCCCACGCAGCTGGCGTGCTCATTTAGCTCCAGATGGGGACCTGAGGCATAAATATAAGTGGCCCAAGGGGGCACAGCCAGCAATGCCCCCCACATTCTCAACCCCCCCGTCCACCTTCCATCACCCCATTTCTGACGCCCTGTGGACCAGGGGCTGGGCGTTCTGCATGTCTAAGCTCATCAAAGATTTTGATCCTGGTTCCAGAGAGGGGCAGCAGCTTCCCTGGCGCCACACAGCCTGCTCAGCTGGGGTGCTTGGGGCAGCCCTAGCTCCAAGTCCTGAAGCGGGGCTGGTGCAGGGGAGCTCAGGCTAGGGCGGCCGCTCTGGGCCCGGAGCCGGAGGCAGCTGACTTCTGCTCCACATACCCAGGCCCGGTAGGCGGCTGCCAGCTGTGGTGGAGTGGGGCAGGGCGGGGCCCCACGTCCTCTCCCTGCATCACCCTGGGTGGGCGTCCAGCACCCAGGACCCAGGCAGAGAAAACTCTAGAGAACCCCTGCTCCAGGAGACCACCCCTGGGGATTAAGGGAGCCAGACCCATGGCCGTGGATGTCACCTTCTGCCGTCCCTGGCAGGGCAGCTGGGACATTCCTGACCTTTTGGGCTGTGCCCACTGATTGTGCAATGGGCTTCAGGGTGGCTGATGCCAGCGCGTGTCCCTCCCTGGGTTGCCTGATTGTCTTTTGTCCCCACAGTGGCCACCGACCCGGATCAGACGACCAGGGGCGTTGAGAAGACGCTGCCGCTTTCAGACAGGGTGAGAGGGGCTGGTAGAGCCTGGTCTGGTCTAATGGCCTCCGCCTCCCCTTGGGTACCTCCTCCTGGGATGTTTCAGTTCCTGCCGTCTGGGGGTTGTCATAGGCCAAGGAGCAGGCAGACACCCCAGTGGGATTCCAGGCCAGTCTTCCCCTCTGAGCCTCTGTTTCTACATCTGTGAAATGGGTGCAGTACTGCCTTACTGCCTGGCACCATGAGGCTCCATCCGGTCTACAGACACCCGCCACCCCCACTCCAGTTCTGTGCCTAGCACATTACGACCCAAACAGTGGTAACTCACTCACCCTGTGTCAGGCTCTGGGCTCAGTGTTTACATGTGCTGCTTAATAGTTAAGCCTCCCAACCATCCTGCGAGGAAGGGAGCAATAGAACCCCACACAAAAGCTGAAGCACAGAGAAGCCAAGCCACCTGCCGCAGGTCACACAGCAAGACATTGTAGCATGGGATTTGAACCTTGGGCAGTCAGAGGCTGAACAGTGGCCAACGATGCATCCACCGTCGGTCCTGGATGACCGGGGACCGCCCATATAACCACGTCCCCAGGGCCAGGGCAAGCCGAGTGGCTGATGTAAGACTGCTGAGGGCCATAGCAGGATGACAGAGCCCTGATACAACCCTTCCGCCCAGCACACACCCCACACTGGAGTCTTCCTCGACTCCGCTCTGCCCTGAGCTCGGCCAGAGCTGAGCATCTCAGAGGGCAAAGAACCACCGGGCTCACCCTGTGGCACAAATTAAAATGGACCCCGGCAGCTGAGGGCCCCCCTCCCCACTTTTTCACTCCTCCCCCTCCACCCCTCTTCACTTGCATTAATGGAGCACCTGTTCCCTGCAAAGTGCTTCAGGCACCTTGACTCAGTTTTCTCTGCCAATCTTTGAAGGAGGTGCTGTTTTTATTGTTTTTGTTTATTTGTTTTTTTAAATGGCTGGGAGGGGATTATTTTATTTATTTATTTATTTATTTATTTTTGGCTGCGTTGGGTCTTCGTTGCTGTGCATGGGCTTTCTCTAGTTGTGGCGAGCGGGAGCTACTCTTCGTGGCGGTGCGCAGGCTTCTCATTTTGGTGGCTTCTCTTGTGGAGCACGGGCTCTAGGCACGCGGGCTTCAGTAGGTGTGGCTCGCAGGCGCTAGAGTGTAGGCTCAGTAGTTGTGGCGCACGGGCTTAGTTGCTCCGTGGCATGTGGAATCTTCCCGCACCAGGGCTCGAACCCATGTTCCCTGCGTTGGCAGGCGGATTCTTAACCACTGCACTACCAGGGAAGTCCAGGAGGTGCTGTTTTAATTGCCACTCTTCAAATGAGGCTCAGAGAGGGGATGTGGCTTGCCTGAGGTAACACAGCAAGTGTGGGAAAGAGCTGAACCCAGGTCTCTGTGGGCAAGATGCCCACTTGAGACGATGCTGGGCAGGAGGCAGGTGGTGAGAATAACATTTCAGGGCTTCTCAACTTCAGTCGTCTTGCCCACTCAGGGCCGGGTCATCCTCTGTGTGGGGCCGTCCTGGGCACTGGGGGTTGCTGAGCAGCATCCCTGACCCCACTCACTCACTCACTCACTCAATGCCAAGAGCACCCTCTTCCCTGAAGTTGTGATTGTCACAGATGTCCCCAGACATCGCCCAGTGTCCCCTGGAGGGGAGGGGGGCAGGATCACCCTGGGTCACCCCTAACCCTGGGTTAAGAACCCCTGAATTGGAAATAGGAAACTGCTGGTTGAACCTGGGTGGTGGCAACCCTGAGGCCATCACAGCCCTTCAGCAGTTTGGATGAACAAGAGGGAAACTGCCCTCATTTTTGACCTACCGAGTTATCGACAGTTTCCTATGGCTCAAACCCAATACTTGGCCCTGTACTTTTCCAGTTATTACTTTTCTAAACATAGATACCCAGATCCCCTTCTCTTACTTGAATACGTTCGTGCTAACAAGCATTTGGCCTCCTCAAATTTCTCCCCATGATGGGGAAACCTGTCTCAAAATTGCCATAGGGATTAGGCAAGATGAAGAAAACATGTAAGTCAATGGCTTACTGAGCACAAGGCTAAGGGATATTGAGCAAGGAGGGTCCCAGAGGTGCTAGGGAAGAGCTGTCAGCAGTGGGGGATCTATTGTGTCAGGGGAACCATGTGGCGCTGTGACAGAGCTCAGTAGGCTGTATCCTGGAAGCCAGGGAGGGAGGTATGTCGGGGTGGGAGGTGAGCAGGCTGGGCCTCTGGGAGGAAGGTCCCACTCCCCGGGGCATGTTAGGGATGAGGTGGAGATCTGGGGAAGGGTGGGGAGTGAGGTGTCTAGCACTCTCTGCTTGATCACGAATGTCCTTCCTCATCAGGTCATCTCCAGGACAAATGACCTAGTGTGGTCCAAGATGACCAGGACCAAGGATGCCTTCTCGTGTGGGATGGCCAACGTCGTAGACACAGCTAAAGGCGTGGTCCAAGGAGGCCTGGGCATGACCCAGTCCACACTCACAGGCACCAAGGATGCAGTGTCCACTGGACTCACAGGGGCAGTGAACATGGCCAAGGGCACCGTCCAGATGGGCATGGACACCACCAAGACTGTCCTGACAGGCACCAAAGATGCAGTGTCCAGTGGGCTCACTGGAGCAATGGGTGTGGCCAAGGGGGCCGTCCAGACGGGCGTGGACACCACCAAGACCGTCCTGACAGGCACCAAAGATGCAGTGTCCACTGGGCTCACTGGGGCAGTGAACATGGCCAAGGGCACCGTCCAGACGGGCGTGGACACCACCAAGACAGTCCTCACAGGCACCAAAGATGCAGTGTCCGCTGGGCTCACTGGGGCAGTGAACATGGCCAAGGGCACCGTCCAAACGGGCATGGACACCACCAAGACTGTCCTGACAGGCACCAAAGATGCAATGTCCACTGGGCTCACTGGAGCAATGGGCGTGGCCAAAGGAACCATCCAGATGAGTGTGGACACCACCAGGACTGTCCTCACAGGCACCAAAGATGCAGTGTCCACTGGGCTCACTGGGTCAGTGAACATGGCCAAGGGCACCATCCAAACTGGCATGGACACCACCAAGACCGTCCTAACAGGCACCAAAGATGCAGTGTCCACTGGGCTCACTGGAGCAATGGGCGTGGCCAAAGGAACCGTCCAGATGGGCGTGGACACCACCAAGACCGTCCTGACAGGCACCAAAGATGCAGTGTCCACTGGGCTCACTGGGGCAGTGAACATGGCCAAGGGCACTGCCCAGACTGGCATGGACACCACCAAGACTGTCCTGATAGGCACCAAAGATGCAGTGTCCACTGGGCTCACTGGAGCAATGGGTGTGGCCAAGGGGGCCGTCCAGACGGGCGTGGACACCACCAAGACTGTCCTAACAGGCACCAAAGATGCAATGTCCGCTGGACTCACTGGGGCAGTGAACATGGCCAAGGGCACTGTCCAAACTGGCATGGATACCACCAAGACCGTCCTCACAGGCACCAAAGATGCAGTGTCCACTGGGCTCACTGGGGCAGTGAACATGGCTAAGGGCACCGTCCAAACTGGCATGGACACCACCAAGACCGTCCTGATAGGCTCCAAAGATGCAGTGTCTGCTGGCCTCACTGGAGCAATGGGTGTGGCCAAGGGGGCCGTCCAGATGGGCATGGACACCACCAAGACTGTCCTAACAGGCACCAAAGATGCAGTGTCCACTGGGCTCACTGGGGCAGTGAACATGGCCAAGGGCACCGTCCAGACGGGCGTGGACACCACCAAGACCGTCCTCACAGGTACCAAAGATGCAATGTCCGCTGGACTCCATGGGGCAATGGGTGTGGCCAAAGGAACCGTCCAGATGGGCGTGGACACCACCAAGACCGTCCTGACAGGCACCAAAGATGCAGTGTCCACTGGGCTCACTGGGGCAATGAACATGGCCAAGGGCACCGTCCAAACTGGCATGGACACCACCAAGACCGTCCTCACAGGGACCAAAGATGCGATGTCCACTGGACTCACTGGAGCAATGGGTGTGGCCAAAGGAACCGTCCAGATGGGCGTGGACACCACCAAGACCGTCCTGACAGGCACCAAAGATGCAGTGTCCACTGGGCTCACTGGGGCAGTGAACATGGCCAAGGGCACCGTCCAGATGGGCGTGGACACCACCAAGACTGTCCTCACAGGCACCAAAGATGCAGTGTCCACTGGACTCCATGGGGCAATGGGTGTGGCCAAAGGAACCGTCCAGATGGGCATGGACACCACCAAGACCGTCCTCACAGGCACCAAAGATGCAATGTCCGCTGGACTCACTGGGGCAATGGGCGTGGCCAAAGGAACCGTCCAGACCGGCGTCGACACCACCAAGACCGTCCTGACAGGCACCAAAGATGCAGTGTCCACTGGGCTCACTGGAGCAATGGGTATGGCCAAAGGAACCGTCCAGATGGGCGTGGACACCACCAAGACTGTCCTGACAGGCACCAAAGATGCAATGTCCGCTGGACTCACTGGAGCAATGGGCGTGGCCAAAGGAACCGTCCAGATGGGCGTGGACACCACCAAGACTGTCCTCACAGGGACCAAAGATGCAATGTCCGCTGGACTCACTGGAGCAATGGGTGTGGCCAAAGGAACCGTCCAGACGGGCGTGGACACCACCAAGACTGTCCTCACAGGGACCAAAGATGCAATGTCCGCTGGACTCACTGGAGCAATGGGCGTGGCCAAAGGAACCGTCCAGATGGGCGTGGACACCACCAAGACTGTCCTGACAGGCACCAAAGATGCAATGTCCGCTGGGCTCACTGGAGCAATGGGTGTGGCCAAAGGAACCGTCCAGATGGGCGTGGACACCACCAAGACCGTCCTGACAGGCACCAAAGATGCAGTGTCCACTGGGCTCACTGGAGCAATGGGTGTGGCCAAAGGAACCGTCCAGATGGGCGTGGACACCACCAAGACCGTCCTGACAGGCACCAAAGATGCAATGTCCGCTGGGCTCACTGGAGCAATGGGTGTGGCCAAAGGAACCGTCCAGACGGGCGTGGACACCACCAAGACCGTCCTGACAGGCACCAAAGATGCAGTGTCCACTGGGCTCACTGGGGCAATGGGTGTGGCCAAAGGAACCGTCCAGATGGGCATGGACACCACCAAGACTGTCCTGACAGGCACCAAAGATGCAATGTCCACTGGCCTCACTGGCGCAATGGGCGTGGCCAAAGGAACCGTCCAGACCGGCGTCGACACCACCAAGACTGTCCTGACAGGCACCAAAGATGCAGTGTCCGCTGGCCTCACTGAAGCAATGGGCATGGCCAAGGGGGCCGTCCAGACGGGCTTGGACACCACCAAGACTGTCCTAACAGGCACCAAAGATGCAGTGTCCACTGGGCTCACTGGGGCAGTGAACATGGCCAAGGGCACCGTCCAAACTGGCATGGACACCACCAAGACCGTCCTGACAGGCACCAAAGATGCAGTGTCCGCTGGCCTCACTGGAGCAATGGGCGTGGCCAAGGGGGCCGTCCAGACTGGCATGGACACCACCAATACCGTCCTGACAGGCACCAAAGATGCAGTGTCCACAGGACTCACTGGGGCAGTGACTGTGGCTACAGGGGCTGTGCAAACTGGGCTGAATACAACCCCAAATGTTTCAGCTGGCACAAGGAACACCATCTCCAGTGGCATGGCTGGTGCCGTGAATGTGGCCAATGCTGCTGCTCAGTGGGGTCTGGACACCTCGAAGGCTGTCCTCACCGGCACCAAAGACGCCATGTCCACTGGGCTCACCAGGGTAGGGAACGTGGCCCGAGGAGGTGTGCAGACTGGTCTCGGAACCATCCAGAACTGGTTACCTGTTTCCCAGGATGCTGCCTCTGGTGGACTCGCCACTTCCGGAGCCCCAGATGAAGGAGAACAAACCATCCTGAACCCTCATGAGGCTCAGTCCTGTGGGGTCTCCAGGCCCCCGGACACTCTGTGTGCACGCCTAGACCTTGCTGGGAAAGCCACCACTAATACCAAGGGCCTCGTGTCAGCTGAGGTGACTTTCACCCCAGAGGCCGCCCTGGGCAAGAAGGATGACGTAGGGCCTGGGGCCACCACTTGCGGCCAGGAAGGAGCCCGGGGCTTTGCAACACTCCGGGACGCACTGGAGGAGCTGGGGGAGATCTTCCAGCCCATGAGCGCCGAGGAGCAAGGTGAGAACAAGACAGGCTGGTCCCAGCTCCCAGGGGCCCGGTCGTCTGTCCAACACATGCCCCTGACGCCCGAGGGGCCTCTCGGGTCGAGCGACCCTGTCTTCCCTTTCAGCTCAGCTGGCTGCCTCCCAGCCCCGGTTGAGGGAGGCCACGGCCGACCAAAGCAGCTACTTCGTGCGTCTGGGCGACTTGGACCCCAGCTTCCGCCAGCGGGCTTTCGAGCACGCCTTGAGCCACCTGCAGCAAGGCCAGTTCCAGGCCCTGGACGTGCTGGCCCAGCTCGAGGACGCGTTTTGGCTGGTAAGAGCCCTCCCTTCCACCAGTGCCTTCCTCAGCCACACGGGGGGGACTCGACAGACACATACTGAGCACCTAGTAGACAATGGCCGTCGGCCACTCAGTCACGGGTCTGCTCTCAAGGAGCTTGTATTCCAGGGAGGAAGATGGACACAAGACCCAATACTTGCCACCAACGGGGTTGCAGAGAGGGAAACAAGACAGTCGTGCAGAGAGGGGCAGGGCAGGAGCGTGTCTGTTTGAGCCAAGTCGTGTGGAAAGTGGGGACCGCAAGGACAGACAGTGGCCTGAGAACAAGCTAGGTGTGTTCCAAGGAGCAGAAGGGCGGCCAGCGGCAGGGGAGGGTAAAGTGAAGGCGCTGACAGGGTAGGGGGAACCGATGCGATCTGGGTGGGGTTCAGTGATGCAAGGAAGGGCCCAGCGGAAGGTGACTTGAACAGCACCGTGGGGACAAGCACCGAGCCAGCGGGGTCATGCCCTCTCGCCAGCCCCACTCACGCCTCCGCCCCAGGCTTTCTCCCCCTGCAGCACCACTGACACCCACGCTGGCTCCTTGTGGGTGCTGGGGCTGACCTGCCTGCGGTAGGAAGTTTAGTGGCCTCCCGTCTATGGCTGATGCAGACGGTGATGGACCCCCAGGTCTGAGCACCTCTAGGTCCTCAAGGTCACGGGTCGTCAGTGTCGAACAGCCCCATCCACACAGGTGGCGAGGAACCCAGCCATGCTGCCTGAGTGGGGATCCCTGGGATGCGCTCAGGCATCTGTGTTTTCCATCAGTGCCCCAGGGGTCTGTGGTGAGCCGCAATTTGAGGACCACTGCTCCAACCCAGAGGGTCTCAACGGGGCAGTCGTGCCCCCAGGGGACACTGGGCCATGCCTGGGGATGTCTGTGGTGGTCACCCAGCGGGGGTGGGGGGGGGCGGGCGGGCTCCTGGCATTGAGTGGGTGGGAGCAGGGAGGCTGCTCCACACCCCGCAGCGCCCAGGACTGGGGGCTGAGGGTTGGCCTGATGCAACAGACATTTTATTTAAGGGGATCCCTCTGGCTACTGTGGGGAGGACAGGCCACCAGGGTCAAGGGCCAGAGCCAGGAAATGAGTGAGGTTTCTGAAAAAATCCTGGCAAATGCTGAGGGGGGCCTTGGGAGTAGCGTCGGCGGTGGCAAGAGGCAGTTGGGTTCTGGATGTGTTTCCAAAGCAGACCTACCAGCTTAGGTGTGAGACGTGAGAGAGAGAAAAGACCCTATGAGGCCTTGGGGACTTTTAGCAGGGGACACCTAGAAATGCCCTGGGTGGGTGGGTGGTGAACCTTAAGGCTTGGTCTTGGACAGGGTAACCTGGAGATGACTAGTAGGCCCCCTGATGGAGTCGCCGCGGTTAAGAGCTGGGAGGGTGATGGAAAGTTGGAGTCAACATTTGGTCCACTTGCTGAGCTCTCAGGAGGACAAAGGAAGATTAGTCAATGGGGGTGGGGGGGTTCCTATGTGCTAGGGACCCAAAAAGCAAGGAGAAAAAGGTCCTGACAGAGCTCCCACCCAAGGGTGGGAGATAAACAACAAAGAAACTCACGGTAACTCGACAGTGATAGGCCTCTGAGGAGAGACAGAGATCTGGCAGGGAGGGCCTGGGGGGGCCACCGTACTGGGCCAGAGGAAGCATGTTTCAGGCTGAGTGGGCAGCACGTGCAAAGGCCCTGAGGCAATAACATGCTTGACGTGCTCAAGGGACAAAAGGAAGCCAGCGTGGCCTGAGCAGAGAGCACAGCGGGATGTCAGCAGGAGGTGAGGTTGCAAGTGTCCTGAGCAGGCCACACAGGCCATGGTGAGGAACTGGATTCGGTCCAAAGGCCACTCACTGGGAGACGTGGGAGGATTTTGAGCTGGGGTGCGACATGGTGCCCCTGCCGTTCTGCTGAGCTCCCTGACAACCTCATGAGAAATTTGGATTATTGCCTCTTTACGTGAACCATCCTGGTGCAGCTGGCCCTAAACCTTTCCACCACGCCACAGGAAAGGTAGACACGAAGCTCCAGGCCAGGCCTGGGAATGCCGCCCCCGGGGGAGTATCGGGGAGGTCCCTGCCAAGAAGGCCTCATGTCTCTGCTGGGCTCTTTCCAGATTGAGAAGGCCCAGCAGGCTCCAGACTGGCAGCCGTGGCCGGACCAGGATCTGAGCAGCCAAGCCGGCGCCCGAGAGGTGCGTACCAGGGGGCCGGCGCTCCTGCCCCTCCCCTCCAGCCCCGCTCACCTCCCTCCTTCCGCCCACAGGTGCCAGCCGCCGGGGCTCTGTCCAGGGTCTGCAGCCTTGTCCAGCAGCTCCATGTGGCCTACAGCAGCCTGGCCTCCGGCCTCCAGGGCCTCCCCGCCGAGCTCCGGTGGCAGCTCAGGCAGGCGCGGCACAGCCTCTGCGAGCTCCACAGCGTTGTCTCCTCTGCCGCCTCCGTGGCAGAGCTGCCGGCCGAGCGCCTGGCCCAGAGCCGCCAGGGCGTACGCCAGGCGTGGCAGGGGCTGGAGCAGCTGCTGGAGAGCGTGCAGCACAGCCCTCCGCTCAGCTGGCTGGTGGGGCCCTTCACCCTGCACCCCAATGGGCAGCAGCTGTAGGAGCCCCTCCCCCACCCGAAACCAGCCCCAATCCCCGGAAGCTCCGGGCCCTGCCAGCTGGCACCCCACCTTTCTCCCTGAGCACGGCTGGCCCTTCTCCTGGCCGAGGAGCCCGGGGCGGCTAAGACCCTCGACAGCGGCGGGGGGGCCCAGGCTTCTCCTGAAGATCTCAAGCAAGCGCTTCATTTAGGAACAAGAAGGGGAGTTGTGCCTGTCATGAAGGTTCTCCACTCAGCACCTCCAGTAGGGCCCTTTTATCTTTTACCTCTGGGGGGGGGGGGGTCTTCCACCCCAGCCTGGGCCCTCTAGCTATACCAGCTTGGCAGGCGGCCCCGCTCCTCCATCCTGGGCTCCAGGCAGCTCCGTCCTCGCTCTGAAAGCCCACGCCCCTCAGCAAACAGCACATGCCCGAAGGTACCAGAACGCCACCATCATCCTGAGGCAGGTAGGCCCCCACCGCTTCTGCCGACCCCCGGCCTGGCCCAGGGGCTTCATGAAGGCAAAGCCGCAGCAGCCACTGACAGCTGAGGACCGGACTGTCCGGGCGGGGTGGGGTGAGTACACGTCCCTTCCTGCTGCAGCCCACTCACCCGGCAGCGCCCCCTGGTCCTGGGTGATCACAAGGACCCCCACAGATGATGTTCTCAGGTCCCTGGGCCCAGAGGCTGCCGATGAAGGAATAAAGGGGCTCCCTCACACGGGATGGGGCCCTAGGGAGCACGTGACAAAATCTGCTCGAGGGACTCCAGGTGGTCCAGTGGTAAGGACTCTGTGCTTTCACGGCCGAGGGTGCGGGTTGGATCCCTGGTTGGAGAACTAAGATCCCACAAACCACAAGGCGCGGCCAAAAAAAAAAAACACAGAAAAACGTGCTCAACACACGTTCAGGTCTCAGTCACGTGCTCCAGGCCGGAGACAAGCAGCCCCTGGACAAGGGCCCCTTCCTTCCTGCCGTGCTCTCCCTGGATCCTTGGGGCGCCCTGCGAGGTGGGCTGCACATGGGAAAGTGGGACAACAGCGGGCCCGTCCCCCTGTTCCCCGGGAGATGCTGAGGGAGCTGCTGCGTCAGAAGTCCAGCGGCCCGAGGCTTGTCAAGCCCCCCCTTTCCACGCCTGCAGCCCCCCCTATCTGGCCGCCTCCTTGACGGAGGAAGCGAAGCGGCCCTGCTTCTCAGAAATCACCAGGTGCCCCAAGCCCCGGGACGGATGGGCCAGCTCTCCCCAGAGGGTCACCACGGCTGCCAGGGGCCACAAGGGGCCCTGCGCCACAGGAGCTGGCCGAGGCAAGACACGGGGACCAGTCCGGGAACTTCCCCGAGCCTTTCCTTCCTCACTCCCCATCACGGACAGCCATCGGAGGGGGTGACACTGGAAACAGTCGTTCATGGAAACCGAGCTCAGCGACAGCCTCCAATCCAACCAAACCAGACCAAACCAAACGGGGCAAGGGCAGGGGGCGGGGGCGGTACGCCAGGCCCAGGGAGCAAAACCACACCACGCCTCTCTCTCAGCCGGGACAGAGGGGCTCAGCCACCGGCAGGACAGGGGACACACGGTCGAGGCCACCGTTTAACCAGCAACCGCCATGTGCAGGTGCCTGGCTGGGCGCCACACACACACATCCCCCATCTGAATCCAAGCGACAGGTGAGCACAGAGAAGCCCAGAGTGTGGGGCGTCACTCGGCCCAGGTCACACAGCGAGGCCTGCCCCCAACACCCACGCCCTGTGCACATCGACGACAACAGACAGCCCTCAGCATCCCTCCTGGTACTTTTGGAAAGGCCTTGCTCACTGCCCCCGTCAGCCCTGCAGGGCCTGGAGCACCGTCAGAACCAAAATATATTCGCCGCTCACGGTGACCCTATGGCTTAAAACCCTCTGTCCCTGGATGGCCCCTTGACAACTGCAAACCAGTGATGCTAGAAAACCAAGCCAATAAAAGCAACTTTTTTCATTAAAAAAACCCTTTATAGTCATTTCATGTCCGTTGGAAATCACAGAAATTAGGCAGAAAAAAACCCCAGGGGGACAAATACGAACAACACAGCGTCTCCCCAACAGTTCTCTGTTCCCTGGGTGCCGGGAAGGAGCCAGGCAGGCCTCGGGGCAGCTGCGAGTGGCGGCGGGGCCCGGCCACTGGCCACCCGGCTCAGCTGTCCTCGTCGTCCAGGGACTCCGAGTCCACCCGCAGCCTCTCTCGCTCCTGCCGCTCCTTCCCAGGCCCGTCCAGGTCGGGGCCCTCCCGCGCGCTGCTGGTGGAGGACAGCACGGGCGGGCAGGGGTGAGCAGGCCCCTCGCCGTCTGTCTCCTTCCTTCCACCTACAGAGACCAACAGCCCTCGCCCCCAACCTCCCCCTGCCTGCCTGCAGCCCCGGCTCCCGTGGCGGGTGTCAGGAGGGAGCCACCCTCCGACAGCTCAGGCCCAGGCCAGCTGGCCCCGAGCTCCCTCCGAGGGGCCTGGGGGTCAGTCAGCGTGCGGGAGACTGATGTCCCTCGGGCCTTACCCAACTGGGAGCAGCTCAGACACCGGGCTGCCTTCTCCGGAAGTCGCCTCTGCGGCCCCAGCGACACTTACTCGTTGTGTGATGGATCTTCAGAGGAGCCGCCCCCTGGCCCCTCTTCTGAGTTCTGTCCTTCCTCCGGCTCCTTGTCCTCCATGCTCTCCCCCTTCTGGGACGTCGCCTCGCCGTTCACAGGGGCCGAGAGATCTGTGGGGAGAGAGGCTCGTGGGACGCTGTGGGGCAACCTGCCTGCAGAGAGCGAGCAGCGTGCAAGCACCCGCCTGTGCACCTGAATTCACCCGCACCTCCGAGCCACCGGACACACGGGGGCCGCGGCCGCGTGGGGCTCTTCCTCCAGCCGGCCCCTGGCCCGTCCACGCGGCCTGGAGATGGGAGGGGCCAGTAAACGAATGGCCGTGGGCAACACTGGGGAAAAGCCTGCCACGGCCGTGTCCAAACAGACGTAAGGAGAGACGCCCCCTCTGTGCTCTCCCCCGGGCAGCCTCGGCTTCGGCTAAGCCCTCTCGGTGCTGGTCTTAAGGGCTGCTCCAAACATGTCTCACCAGGACCGCATGACCCCAGCAGGAAAGAACGCTCTCCTGTCCCCGCAGCCACTGTCCCTGCCACAGACGCCCTTGCTCCTCTCAGCCCACCTGTGGCCCTCCCCTCCCAGACCTCTGCGACCGCCCGTCCCAGAAACGCTCGCGCACCTGGCCACACACACACAGCCTCCCCTGCTACCTGGCTCTGAGGGTCTGGATGGAGCCTATGAGCAGCACAGGGGCGTGTGGCCCAGACACCAGCTGCCTTGGGGACACAGCCAGCCTGCGCAGCGAGTGCCAACAGATGGCGCCACCTGGGCAGTCTGCTCGGCACCCCTCCTGCCAGCTCCTCACCAGTGCTCGCCTCGTCCTCCGCCCTCTCCGCAGGGGCCTCCTCTCCGGCCAGTATCTCCTCGGCCTTCTCCGGCCCAGTTCTGGTCGCCTTCTGGATAGCCTCGATCTTTGGTCCCAGGACCCGAGACTTGAGCCGGGCGTAGACCTCCGCAGCTTTCTCCATCACCTCCTTGTTGGCCTTGTAGCGGCGGATCTGGCCCACCAAGAGGCCTGGCTCAGGGGGCGCAGCCTCCTCACCCCCCGCCCGAGACCCTCCCCCATCACCGCACCCCGCAGCGCCTCCCATGCTCATGGCTTCCTCCTCGCTGACCACAGGCGGCCGTGGCCGGAAGCCCAGCGCCCCGAGCAGACCCGTAGCCCCACCACCAGCCCCTTCAACCCCTGGGCTCCCGCCACACCTTCTTCAATGTGGCCACCACGTCCGTGTTCTTCTGGAGGATCTGTGAGGTCACCTGCAGGGTCCCTAGTTCCTCTAATGCGTTCAGACACCTCTTCACATCCTGCAGGGCAGCAAGGGCAGTGAGGAGGGCCAGCGCCTAGCTGCGGGGGTTCTAGGGGGCCCAAGAGGGCAGAGAAGGACACCCTGGGCTGAGCAACAGGGAGCCCCGGGGACAGTGGTGAAGCACCCAGAACTCGAGGGGTCTTGGGGCCTCGTGTGGCACCACCTGGTGGGAACGCAGAGCACTGCACCCAGGAGGCCAAGCTGGGCCCTTATCTGGTGGGCGCCCATGTGAACAAGGACCCTGCCCTGCGCGTGCGGCCTGGCTTTGCCTCAGCGTCCCCAGACTTCTAAGGGAGCTCGAGCGATGAGGGGGCAGGGGAACTGAGACATGACCTCTGCACCCCGAGGAAGGTCTCACCGGATTGTCAACCTTCAGGGCGAACTTGATCTCGCTGTGCAGCTTCTGAAGCTTCTCCTCCACGGAAGGTTCTGTGGCCAAGAGAGAAGGCAGCGCCCAGGCCTGAGCGGGGTCCCTGGTGATGGGAGCCGGCTCCTCCAGGGCCGTCCCTCCTCCCGTTCGGCGACCTCAGGCTGCAACCAGGGCTGGGCAGCTGGCCCCTCACCTTTCTTCTTCTCAACCTTCCGGTCTGGTGGGAACCCTTCCGACCGCTTCCGGGTCCGTTCCATTTTCGCGGGCCTGTGGAGAGTCGCACCCTTAGAAGGCCCCTGACCAATGCCCCCACTGAGGGCCGGGGGCCTGTGGGGGGACCCATGGCCGCTGCAGAAGGAAACCATCAGGAGGCCCGGGAGGCTGGGAGGAGGAGGCTCAAGGCCCGCCTGACCTGGTCTAGGGCAGCACCCGAGGGGACCCAAGACATAACCCTTCCTCTAGGAAGTAAATAATGTGAAAGCCCAGAATTTTTTTTTTTTTTTTTTAACAGGTGGTTAAGGGTGAGTGGCTAGTTACGTAGACCCCAGCACATGAGTTACTCTGATATGATGCTGGGAAACGGCAGCTGGCATGTCACCGAGCCTTCGATTCTACATCCTGCTCGGCAGCCTGGCTGCCATATTCCCACGGGGCAGGTTTGTTTACTGATGGCTGGGATTCCACATAGAAAGTGGGCAGGGAGATGGGCTCTGTGCTCCCACCTCAGTGGGCCTTGGACTTTAAAATGCCTGAGAACCACTGGTCTGGGGACAGTCTCGCCCCCTGAGCACTGGCGACACGGGGGCCGGGTCATCCTCTGTGGGGCTCCATCCTGGGCACTGTGGGGAGAGGGGCAGCCTCCCTGGCTCCACCCACTGGATCCCAGGAACCGCCCCCACGTGACCACCACAGATGTCCCAGGACACTGCCTGGTGTCCCCTGGGAGCAGGGTCACCCTGGGGGGAGAGGCCTGCCCTGGGGAAGGACCACAGACCTTGGCAGTGACTCCTACATAACCTGATGGGGCCCCAAGAACCAGACACTTCAACTGGATTCAGTCTCAAAGACTAGATTCAGAAGCTGGGGCCCTCCCTTGAGATGTGGGGACCCCCAGGGGGCTATGGGAGGAGTGGCAGTGCAGGAACGGACCTGGCCCGGGGCTTCTCCTCGGGGCGCCCTCTCTTCTCCTTCTGGCTGGGTCTCCGCGCGGGCTCTGTGCTTTGCAGGTGCAACTTCTTCACTGATTTCTTCACCTGTAGCAACCAGAGAAAGGGAGGGGCTGGAGCGGCAGGCGGCGTGGGGCTGCCCCAGACCCCTGAGCTGTTCCCTTAGAGACACAGTGTGACATTCCCTGCTATCACCTTCGCCTGATGGGAGCTGATAGACTGGGCAGGATGGATCCCGTGTCCAGTCCATCCCCGGGCAGCAGCTTCTCAGGGTCTGAAAGGATCACCCAACAGTGGGGCAGCCCCACTGCATTCCTCTTGCCGAGCAACACACCACCTGTGCCAGGGAACTTGGTCCCCCTTTTGTGACAAAATGGAGAGCAGTGGAGAGAGAACAGGGCATTGTTCGGCTCCCCCACCCCTATCGAGTGGGATCCTGGGCTCGGACCAGAAGGTGATGGGCCCGGGGGGCTCGGATTCCTGGACTCAGACTGGCCTGTGAGAGCCAGGAGGACAGGGAGCTGACGCCCTGCGGTCACACACGGTGCTAAGGGTCACCACCAACATGCACCAGAGGCCGAACTGCTCCCATGCTTACCCCACAAGCCGTTCCCCCGCAGCAGCCAGAGGGCACCTGTGAGCACCCACCCCTCCTCTGCCCACAGCCTTCCAGGGTCCCACCTACCTCCCTTGGGGTAACAGCCCAAGTCCTCCACAAGGCCCTGTACGACCTACCCCTTCCCCTCCCTGCCCTCCCCTCCTCACTCTCTCCCCCTCGCTCACTCTGCTCCAGACACACGGGCCTCCTGGCTGTTCCTCCAACACACCAGGCACGGTCCTGCCCCAGGGCCTTTGCACGGGCCGTGCGCTCGGCCAGGAATGCCTCTCCCCAAGATATCTTCTCACTTCATTCAGATCCTTACTTAAGGTCGGCTGCCCGCCTGAAGCCTCTGAGGTCTGCCCTCTTTGCGATGGAAACCCTCTCGCCCCCGCAGCTCACACCCCGCCCTGGCTTCCATCTCCTTGGCACCACACACCATCCTCAGGTGGTCCGCTGCCTGTCCCCCTCCCTCAAGTGTCAGCTCCTTAACAGCGGGCTCTCTGTGTCTCCCTGACCGCTTGGCGCCCCGCACACAACGGCTGCTGCACGGACGCCGCCGGACGCACCTCTCTGTCCAGCTCAGCCTCGGGCTCCGAGTCGGAGGAGGACTGGGGGCCCCGGCCCCGGCCCTTCCGGCCGCGCTTCTTGACGGGCTCGTCATCGTCCTTGAGCTCGTCGCCGCTGCTTCCGGCGCTGCCCGCCCGCGCCGCCTCCCCGCGCTCCCGCCCGCGCCGCCGCTCCTTCTCCTCCTTCTCGCGCTCACGCAGCCGCCGCAGCTCCTCCTCCTGCTCCCTGCGCCGCCGCGCCTCCAGCTCGCGGCGCCGCTCCTCGTCCCGGCGCTTCCACTCGCTGATGCGGTCCACCTCGTCGCTGTCGCTGAGGGTGAGGACCGGTTAGGGCTCCCGTCCTGGCCTGCCCGCGCCCCCGCCCCGAGGGCCCCGCACCCACCTGTCGCTGCTCGAGGTGGTCGGTGGCCGCTCAGCCTTCGGTTTCCGCCCACGGGGCTTGGGGGGAGGCTTCTCGGCTATGGAAGAGCGGGGGCGGGGTGGCCTCTCCCGCGTCTCTCGGTGGGAGTTCCCCCCCCACCGCCAGGCCAGGCGCAGGCCCAGGGCAGCACCCCCCAGCCGGCCTACCTGGCTTCCTGCCCCGAGGAGGCTTCTTTACGGACGCGTCCGAGTCGGAGGAGGACGAGCAGGAGGAGGAGGACGCCGACCTCGCCACGGCCGCAGGCTCAGCCTTGGCCCCGTCTGATTCTGCTTTGGAGTCCGAGTCGGAGGCTGACGGCGCCTTCTGGGGGAGGCCCGGGGAGGTGAGAGCAGCCAGGGCGAGGGCGACCCCAGGCGTGCCTGCAGCGCCCCACCCCGCCCAAACCCACAACCCTTCGTTCTGGCCCAGAACCCCAGACACACACACACACCCCACACTCACACGCTCATGCACACATACTTGTGTACACACAATACACACAACACACTTGTACACGCTCATACATGCCTGCCTGCGCACAACACACACGCACATACATCACACTTGCACACGGGTGTGCGCACGCGTGCATTCTCTCTCTCATGGGGCCCCTCAGAGTGCTTTGCCCCCCTCCGATGCCAGCATCCCGTTTTCCAAACCGGCCTCTAAGGCCCTCTCGGGGGCAGCAGCGGCCTCCTGCTCCGGGGAGGTGCTCCGCGCACACGGCGCTTGGAAACCATGGGCCAAAGCCATGAGTGAAGGTGGAGGCGGATGTCAGCGGGCCCCGGGGTCTCCCTGGGGCCTACAGCCTCCCCTCCTCCAAAACGGACTGACCCCGACCTCAGACGGTGGCTGGTGACCGTGGGGAGATGCTTGAGGAGCTTCCACCGGCCGGTGTGTGGGAACAAAATAAAACACCCGTACCTTTTTCTTCCGTCCTGGAAGGGGACCCCGCCGTGGGGCCCGGACCACGGCTTTCTTCTCGGGGGTGAAGTCCTGGGCAGAGAGAAGGGAGCTGGACGTGCTGCCCACCAGCCGGCCACCCCTCGCCCCCCCCCCGCCCCCCCCCCGTGCATCCCTCCCCCTGGGCGCCTGCCCAGGGTCCGGCCAGCTGCTCACCTGGTCACTGGTCTTCTCTGACTCGGAGGAGCTTTCCGAGTTCTCCTCCTCGGATGGAGACATGCTGGCTTGATCCAGGTCACTGGAGGCCTTTCGAGCTCGTTTTGAGACCGACATCTGGAAGGGGAGCAGCCCGGACACATCAGGAACTGAGAAAGCCCGTGTGCTCGGGAAACTTTGCGGGGAGGAGGGCAGGGACCCTTTTGAGAATCTGATAAAAACCAGGGATACTGATCCTAGAAGACATGATGCTCAGTGAAAGAAGCCAGACACAGAAGGACAAATACTTTGTGATCCCACTCACAGGAGATCCCTAGAGAGTCAGAGCCACAGAGACAGGAAGTAGATGGTGGGGGCTGGGGGGAGGGGGAGGGGGAGTCAGGGTTTCATGGGGACAGAGTTTCAGTTTGGGAAGATGAGAAAGTTCTGGAGATGGATGGTAGGGATGGTTGCCCAGCGATGTGAATGTAAAATGCTACTGAACTGTGCGCTTAAAAATGGTTAAGATGGTGAATTTCATGTTGTGTGTATTTTACTACAATTAAAAAAAATAAAGAATACAAACCAGGAATCCTTCCCCCAGAAAAACACATACACATATGTTTTGTAACTAGATAGAGGTGGTGGTTGTACCACTTCTGTTAAATGCCACTGAGTTGTACGTTTCAGAACCGTTAATTTTTTTATGTGAATTTCACCTCAATAAGAAAGATTTTTTAAACACACACATACATACAATTCTGAATTCGGTTTCAGGGGTTCACAGACTCCCAGATGCTCACTCAAAGAAGCCAATTTAAGAAACTGTATAAAGGAAGAACTGAGGAGGCAAAGAGGACTGAGCTTTGGACACAGATCTCAGCCCACTGACGCCTGGTCCTCCCCGTCAGGGTGTGGGTTTAGGTACGATGCACCTCTGCCTCTGTCCCGTTACAGCCCAGACTCGCTGGTTCTCGTCACAAGCACTTACTGAGAGCATCTCACCTCCTCCGGGGCCTGACCAAGGCCAGGGTACGATGGGCTGCACTGTGTTCCCCCAAAACGCATACAATGAAGACCTGACCCCCAGGACCCCAGAATGTGACTATTTGGAGATGGGTCTTTGAAGAGATAATTAAAGTAAAATGAGGTATTAGGGTGGCCCTGACCCAATATGACTGGGGTCCTTATAAGAAGAGGAGATTAGGACACAGAAATGCACAGAAGGAGACCACGTGAAGAGATGGTGGACACACAGAAAAACAGTGACAAAAGAACGTTAACTAGAGAGAGAGAGCACAAAGCTGACCTGGCAGAAAGCCATAGCCACACCCCCCAAAATGGGGAAAGGAACACCAATAGGTGTGTTCCCAGCTAGGGTGCTGGGTTACGAGGGAAGAGGTCATCTAAATGCCTCCCTAGTGTGGGGGAAAGGTGTTGTAATAATGACTTATATTCATTTAACGCAAAGTTGGCCAAAAAACCCAAAAAAACAAAACCTGAATACATACTGACCTACAAGTAGTGGTTAATACCTAAGAGGTAGGATGGGGGGGCCATTTATTTTCAAGATATTTCTGTCTAACTCCTTCAGTAGCTGTAAGCAGAAACAACAGGGACTTCTAAACGATGCCAGGGACTTCCCTCGTGGTCCAGTGGCTAAGAATCTGCCTTCTAGCAACCTAAGTGTCCATTGACAGATGAATGGATAAAGAAGATGTGGCATATATATACAATGGAATAAGCCATGAAAAGAAACAAAACTGAGTTATTTGTAGTGAGGTGGATGGACCTAGAATCGGTCATACAGAGTGAAGTAAGTCAGAAAGAGAAAAACAAATACCGTATGCTAACATATATATGGAATCTAAAAAAAAAAAAAAAGGTTCTGAAGAACCTAGGGGCAGGACAGGAATAAAGACACAGACGTAGAGAATGGACTTAAGGACACGGGGAGTGGGACGGGTAAGCTGGGACGAAGTGAGGGAGTAGCATGGACTTATATACACTACCAAATGTAAAACAGCTAGTGGGAAGCAGCCGCATAGCACAGGGAGATCAGCTCGGTGCTTTGTGACCACCTAGAGGGGGGGGATAAGGAGAGTGGGAGGGAGACGCAAGAGGGAGGGGATATGGGGATATACGTGTGCATATAGCTGATTCACTTTGTTATACAGCAGAAACTAACACAACATTGTAAAGCAATTATACTCCAATAAAGATGTTAAAGGAAAAAAGAAAAAAGAAGAAGAAGAAAAAAAAAAGAATCCTCCTTCCAATGCAGGGGACGGGGGTGCAACCCCTGGTCGGGGAAGTAAGACGCCACATGCTGCGGGGCAACTAAGCCTGCACGCTCTAGAGCCGGCACACGCCACAACTAGAGAGCCCACGTGCTGCAACTACTGAACCCACGTGCCACAACTACAGAGAAGTCTGCACGCCACAACGAAGAGCCCGCGTGCCACAACTAAGACCCGACACAGCCAAATAAATAAATAAATAAAATATTAAAAAATAATCATAACGTTTAAGGACAAGGAAATGCTCATCTATTAGGTGGAAAAACAGCAAGACACATTACGTGCGTGATTGCCAATTCCATACTTTACATACCCACCCCGCCCGTGAGGCACACACAAGATCACAGAGAAACACATCAGGATGTTTCTAGTCCTTGGCGCAGAAACCCCCTCAGATAGTTCGGGCATTTTTCACCGGCTTCTTTATGCTTTTCACATCTTCTAACTTATCTACGATGAGCATGGCTTATTGTTATAAATGGAACCAAAAGCAAATGTTATTTTTAAAAATCATAGAAACAATGCCTTACTCTATAAAAAGAATTTGCTGCTAGGTCCCGGTCCTTTCATTCTGCACCGAAATATTCGGAAGCAGTCAAAAGGCAGACGAGAGGGGAAAAAAGGCAGGAAAGAGAATCTCTCCAAGAGAACTTAAAACTCACATCCACACAAAAACTTGTACACGAATGTTCCCAGCAGCGTTATTTGTGATGGCCCCAAAGTGGAAACAACCCGAACGTCCATAAACGGATGACAGATAAACAAAGTGTGGTCGGGCCATACCCGGGAATATCGCTCAGCCATGAAAAGGAGAGAAGCCCTGACACTCGCTACCACGTGGATGGACCCTGAGGACACGATGCTCAGTGACAGAAGCCAGCACAGAAGGACACACAGTGTGTGATTCCACTGATGGGAAACATCCAGAACAGACAAGTTCCACAGAGGCAGATTCCTGGGTACTAGGGAATGAGGGTGGGGATGTGGGGGGACTGCCAGTGAGGACGGGGTTTCTTTTTGGGGTGATGGAAAGTTCTAGAACTGACAGAGGGGATGCTGGCACAACTTTGTGAATGTACTAAAAACTGAAAGAAGCAAAGGCCGGAGAAGGAGAAGAGCAGACGGCCAGACGGAACCTGTGGAGGGAGCAGGGAGCCCCCCACAGGCCGGCTGTGCCCGCCCCACCCCCGCGCCCCTACCTTCAAGGCCACCGCCTTCCGCTTGAGGCCGCTGTTGTCACTGCTCTTGTCCGAGTCCGAGTCACTCTCCATCCTGTCGCTGGCGGCTGCAGCGGTCACGGCTGTGACCGCCATGACCCCCCGGTCCTCGTCGTCCTCACTGCCAACTGCCGGATCGGCTTCAGGGGCCTCACTGTCGGAGGAGCTCACCGGCTGGGGGTGGGGACAGAGACAGCAGGTCACCACCAGGCATGGCCCACAGGGCAGCAGCCACTGGCCGGGTCTCAAGTGTCAGGGTCTGGCCTGCTCGCTCTCCAAATGCAGGAACTGAGGCTCAGAGAGCTCCAAGGGGGACTTCCCTGGCGGTCCAGTGGTTAAGACACTGTGTTCCCAATGCAGGGGGCGTGGGTTCAACCCCTGGTAGGGGAACTAAGATCCCATACGCCGTGCGGCACGGCCAAACAATATTAAAAAACAAAACAAAACAGAAAGCTCTGAGGACTGATGCGGCAGGGCGAGATGGGCACGTGTGGGCTAGCCACTAGGATTCAAGCACTGCAGGATCTGAGGGCAGACCCTGGGCCAGTGACTTAAGCCCCTGTGTGCCTCATCCCCCATCTGAGCAATGGGGCTGACACCACCTTGGCCTCACAGGGCTGTGGCGAGGGTGAGACAGAACTGGCATGTACTGAGGACAGTGCCCAGACTGGCAGGAGGTCCATCGAGGTTTGCTTTTTGTAAACATGATTATTATTGCAATTACTAATGAGGAGGAAAATGACCTAGGACAGGACCTCTGGGCGCGAACTTCCAGGCACTTCTGTTTCTGTTTTAGCCACAATGCCTGCTCAGGCGCTAACAGCCGCAAAAATAGCAGACACGTAGATGGCACTTCTTCGGTGCTAGCCGCGTGCCGGTCTTGTCTGCACACTCAGTTGCCGTCTGTGAGCAGCAGCCAGGTGCCAGGCACTGTGCTAGGGAGGTGGGAGCGCCCAGACGTGGCCCTGCCCCTGGGGAGCTTACAATCTAGTGGGAGACCGACCACGGCCATGTGAGCAGACCAGAGTTGAGGGGGTGTGGAGGAAATGGAACCCTCCTACACTGTGGTGGGGGGGGAATGTAAAGTGGTTGCAGCCACCATGGAAAACAATATGGCGGTTCCTCAAAAAACTAAGAATAGAGCTACCACATGATCCAGCAATCCCACTCCTGGGCATATGTCCAGAGAAAACTATAATTCGAAAAGATCCACGCACCTCTATGTTCACAGTAGCACTATTTACCATAATCGAGACACGGAAACAACCTAAATGTCCATCAACAGATGAATGGATAAAGAAGATGTGGTGCGTATACACATTGGACTATTACTCAGCCGTAAAACAGAATGAAATAATGCCATCTGCAGCAACATGGATGGACCTAGAGATGATCATACTAAGCAAAGTAAGTCAGGAAGAGAAAGACAAATACCGTACAATATCACTTATATGTGGGATCTAAAATATGACACAGGGAAATTCCCTGCTGGTCCAGTGGTTAAGACTCCATGCTTCCACTGCAGGGGGCATGGGTTCAATCTCTGGTTGGGGAACTAAGATCTGGCATGCCGTGTGGCACAGCCAAAAATTAAAAAAAAAAAAAGGGTAAAAAGTGCCACACGAAGTAGGTGAAGCCCCAAACCTGAAACACTGAGAGAGAACCATCAGACTGTCAGGTGGATTTCCCTCACGCCTCTCCTCCGGGGCGTCACTTTTCTCTGGGGCACCCCTGGTGAGTGGAGAAGGGAAAGGACGTCCCCGGTTCTTCACGGGGGAAACAGCAGCTTGGAGTGTGAATGACTAAATGGAGGGTCCAGGACCCTGCTGATCGTCTGCGGGAGGAACGGAGTCAGCCTCGTGGCAGTGAGAGCTAGCAGACACGAGGAATCATCTCTCTCCATGTAACATGTGGGGAGCTGTCATTCTCACTCTGCAGACGAGGCAAAAGGCGGCGTGATGGAGCCAGATCACACGGCGACTAAGCGACAGAGCTGGGGTGCAAGCCAGCTCTGCTGGGCCCTGAAGCCTGGCCCACTGGACACAGCTACTGCCTGTTACAAACCCCGGCTTGCTTCTGCTAAGCGCTCAACCAACTGTGGCCGGATGTGCACCTCGACAGCTGGGGAGGCGACTGGGACGAGTGGGCATGTTCCCTAAGTGGGGAAACAAGGTCTCCGGGAAGGTAAGTGACTTGCCCCGCACTGTGCTTTGGGGATAAAGCCAGGAACTCTGTATCTCCTGGGCTCGGCCCATGAGACCTAACTACCTGCCAGCAAAAGTTTTGGGAAATCCGATCCCCATGGAGACGTCTGGAGGCCAGGAACACTGGTGGCTCGGAGAGGAACCAGGAAATAAAGGCCAAGAGCCAGCTGACCTGCAACCATCCCGAGACCCACTGGTTGAGTGAGATGAGTGATGAGTGTTGGTCTCTTTCACTGTCTCTCTCTTTTTTTTTTTTTTGGCCTCACGGCGCGGCATGCGGGATCTTAGTTCCCCGACCAGGGATCGAACCCGTGTCCCCTACATTGGGAGTGCAGAGTCTTAACCCCTGGAGCCCCAGGGAAGCCCCCTCTCACTGTCTTAATGGGTCGGGAGGGTGACAGAGGTGGAAAGGGAAGGTCAGGCCCAGCCTGGCCTCCTCGGTCCCCAACACCTTGCACCCCTGTGCCGGGTGCCTGATGTGCACTGGCTCACCGTGTTCCCCCGACAGCCCCATGAGAGCTTGTCGTACCCTGAGCCTCTGTTTTAGATGAGGAAACTGAGGCTCCGAGAGGTGACGTCAATCAAACCCCAAAGAACACGGTGAACAGGAGGAAGAGCCAGGCCTCGAACCCAGGTCCACGCATCCACACAGCAGGGCTCTTACCCCAGGATCCATGTGTAGAGGTACTTCTCTGTGCCCACCTGCCCCTCCAGGACCCCACCTGGCTTGTACCGACCAGAAAAGAACTTCAGCCTGGGAGACGGGAGGCCTGGGTTTTAGTTCCAGCTCAGCTCGAACCAGCTACCGGGACAGGTCCCTTTACCTCCTCTATCAGGTCACGAGGATGTATCAACTGGGATCCTTCTAGGTCAATCCTTCTCAACAAGGGATGATTCTTTCCCCGAGGGGGCATTTAGCAATGTCTAGAGACATTCAAATTTTCAAGATGCTGGGGGGGGGGGGTGTCTTGGCATCGAGTGGGCGGGGCCAGGGATGCTGCTCAACAGCCCACAGTGCCTAGGACGCCCCACGGAGAGGGAGAGAAGTTGAAAAACCCTGGTCCAGGTCTCTGAGGCCTCACGTTCTAGCTGGGTCCTTCCCGGCAATCAAGCAAACACTCCGGGCCTCAGCGTGCTCAGCTGTAAGACGGAAAAGATTCCACCTACCCAGCCCATCTTGGGATTACTGGATATAGCTGGAACCGCACTGAGATACCGTTTTTCCACCTCCTGGCTTGGCAGGAGGGTGCGGGAACAGGCCCTGCCGTACACTCCTGGTGGGAGCACAGTGAGCTAAGGCTGTCAAAAAGAATGAAGCTGTTCTCTGCACAGACGAGGGAGACCAATTGGGGGAATAAAGCCAAGCGGAGCATTACATGCTTCAAAAAAGCAAGCTATGTAGGGTTTTACATGAACAAAGAATCTTGGAAGGACACACAAGGAACTGGTAGCTAGGGCTACCTTGAGAGGAAACTTAAACAGAATGGCCGCGAGGCAGGGCTGATCCCTCACCGTATGCCCTTTTGTACTTTTCAGTCTTGTACCAGGAGTCTGTACTCCCACTCGAAACGTAAAACTAAAGTAAAACCTTATAGGATGAAAAGACAGACTGTCCGGGCACACTCCAAGCGGTGCTTCCAAAAGCCTGTTGTGGACTGGCTCCATCAGAAGCATCTAGATAACTCGGGGGATGAACCACCTCAAGGTGCCCAGGCCTCAGCCCTAAACTACCACACCTAAACCTCTCGGGGTGGGGCCCAGGGATCTGCATTTTTAACCCAATGTTCTTTTGGAGGCACAGATGGGTCAGAGAACCAAACAGCAGTAATATGCTCTCACACCTATACCTACTTCTCAACCTGGGGAGTCTGTATGGGGCGGGTTTAATGTCAAGGTTACACCATTTTTGAGTTCATTTCCTTGAGGGCAGGCATCTACATGGTACTTCACAGGCTGAGGGTGAGTAATAAACATTAAATGGTGTGATGATTCACCAGGAGGCAATAAGCTTAGGACGAGACTAACCAGCACTTGAGCTGGGGCCAGAATACGGTCTCATGAAACTCAGCTACCTTCAGCAACTTCCGATCCGTTTACCCAAGTGGAGAATGTGCAAAGCCTGGAGAGACGGTGGGGACCAAAGCAGGGGGAACGTCCATCTCCCAGACCCATCACGGGAGGTAAAAGACACCACACACATGAAACGTGGGCCTGGACCCCTGAGAAGAGGCTGCCAAACCCTCAGCACTGGAGAGAGCTCTCGAACGGACCCCAGGTTCTAGATCGTGAGCTCCCAGAAGGCAAGAGGCGTGTCTGCATCACCTAGGATTCCTGGTCCCTAGTGCAGCACATGGCATGTGTGCGGCCGGGGTCTACACAGGAGTGTTTGCCGGGTCGGTGGGTAGATGGAAGGCACAGGAGAGGCACACCCAGACCATCTCGAGACCCCGAGTTCTCAAGCAGGACCAGATGCTACAAAACTACTCGGTCCTTCTCTCACACAAACCAGACCCTCTCCGACTCCCGCTTCCCCGCCCACAGACCACGCGGCAAGTCCGTTTCTTCCCTAACAGCAGAGCTCCAAGCTCTGCAGTCAATTCGCCAGGTCTCCCGGCCCACCTGGAGCCCACCCCTGCTGAGGCCAGGCTACTCCACCTCCCCGCGACTCCCCTTGTCTGCACCTCGCCCCAAAACACCCAGAGCAAGGCACCCCTCTGCCATCCTTCCTCAGCTTTCCACGGCTTTTTTACGAATTTAACTTCAACTTCTCTAAATTCCCTTTTTTCCCTGAATGTTTCCAAACACTGATTTGCCACTGAGAATGTCATCTCTGTGACTCTTAGCACTTCTTTCCCACCTGAGCAAGAGCTCTCACGTCTACTAACTACAGCCTTTTTCTGAGTCTGAAATCTGGCAGTAATGGGGGAAGGAAAGGGTGTTACTGAAAGGAAAAAAATTTTTCTCCTTAGAAAACAAAAGGTTTCTTAGGAGCTCTAACGATGCTGTTTCACATTCAGGCTAATCCTAGAGCAGTGGGTCTCACCAGGGGGGATCCTGCACCCCTCCACCCGACACTCGGCAATGTCTGCAGACGTGTTTGGTTGTCACAACTGGGTAAAGAAGGAGCTCCTGGCATCGAGTGGGTGGGGCCAGGGATGCTGCTCCAACCCCGACAGTGCCCAGGACCGCCCTCACGGAGAATGATGAGGCCCCAAACAACAGCGGCGCCCAGCAGGAGGAGCCCTGTCCCAGAGGCCTCTCCTTTCTCTGTGGGACAAGCTAAGACCACCTCTGGTCCCCAGCGTGCTCGAGTGCCTGCTTGACCTGGGCTCCGCTGACCCCCGCCAGCCTCCCACCCCCGGCACCGACTCACCAGAGGAGCACTGTAGCTGGCATGGGGGTTGTTCTGGATCTCCCACAGGCCCTCATTGAAGCCTTTCCTCTTGTTGGGTTTCCCGTACTTATCTTTACATTTGTCGTAGGGAAACAGGTCCTTGGGTCCCAGGAAGGCTCTGGAGAAAAGAACCACGGGCCGAGCCCAGGTGAGCCAGGCCACCCCGGGAGGCAACAGCTGGGAAAAATCCACCCCCAGCGGGGGACACTTACGTTTCGTGGGTACCAAAGAAGAAGATGGGGTACTTGTTGGGCGGGGGCTTCACGGCACCGTCGGCGATGTCATCGATCTGCAGTGATAGGCCAGTCAGGGGGTGGCTGGGGGGTGGGGGACAGCTTCACCCACTGACCCAGGAAGTGACCAGGAAAACAGCCAAGTTACTTGGGGGAAAGCACGCTGGGAGGAGGGGAGCCTTCAACAGAGGAAGACGCATCACCTTCCAATTAGGCATCTGCCTTCTTCTGTGCAACGTGCCCCCCCCAATTGTATACCTGTCCGCTCCCCCCAGGGTGCTCTCTCTTCCCCCAAGGTAGGTATTTCACCTGGGCAAAGCCAAATACGGTCCTCTGAGCAGCCAGGGGCTGGGACCAAGCCCAGCTTCCGTGAACTCCCAGGACCCTCCCACGGGACCCCCTCCCGCAAAGAGGCAATCGGTGATCAGTCTACCAGAGGCTGCAGCTGGCAGCTCCAAGGATGCAGAGGGTGGGGGGTGGGCTGCAGGAGACAGGCCCCGAGCATCCAGGAAGTCCCACCCTCTCCCTATAGGCCCATGGGCTCCAGCAGCTGTCAGTCATCTCCCCACAGGAGGCTAGCAGCCCCTTCCCTTCCAATCAGGTGCTTGGAAGCATTCTGGGCTTAAGAGAGCCAGCTGGAGGGGGGCGCGGAGGAGAGGGAGAAGCTGGTACTCTGGGAGGAAGGGAAGTGCCCGTAAAGTTTTATCACTCTGGTGCTTCCAAGAAAGTAAGCCCGAGCAAATCAGGTTAGGGTGGGTTCTCTGGTCCCCATTAATTCCTTCCCGTCCTCTTCAAAGCCTGGGAGCTGCTGGAACCTTCCCTGCCCCCCTCACCCAGCTTCCTTCCTCAGTTCTCTGGGCTACTTTTCAAAGTCCTTGGGCCCTGGGCCCCAAACACCCATCCCAAGCATCCCGCTCCTGCACAGACGCATCCCCAAACTCCATCACCCTGACGACCAGCCGGCCATGCCTTCCAGGCCCGCTTCTGCTCTGACCTCACCCAGGACCCGCCTCTGAGCCTGAGGCACAGACATCTCAGCGGCAGCACCTGTTAAGGAGCACGCTCAGGGCTGCCTAGTTAGCAGTCCCTGAGCCCACTCCTGGCATCCTGTGGCGGCTTCTCTGCAACCAAACGCCCAGCTCTGTGTGATGCCCTCCTGCTTACTTCCACCCAGAGGGAGGGAGGGTCTGGCAGGGAACGAGGATGAAATCTCCAGGCACCCCACAATACTGCCCAGGCAACTCCTGAGCTCCTTGTGTTCCAGCCGAGCCTTCAGCTTCATACTTCTACTGCCTCCCCCTCCAAATTCCTTCAGTCCTAACATGCATATTCCACCAACCTCAGTCCTGGGGCGACTTAGACCTGGGGATGGCAACAACCTCCTGGTCCCTCCTCCACACTGGCCTGCCCCACAGACAGTGCCTGAAACTCCACTCTGCAGTTCTGAGACTCACGCTCAAGACTCCCTTCAGAACTGGACCCCTCGAATCATCTGGGTTGTCTGGATCCCAGCTTCCTCCAGAGGGGATCCCTAAAGTCCCCTGGGCCCAGCCCCCTCCCTCAGGGGCTCTCTCTTTCCAGCTTGAGTCCCCGTGGCTGGCCTCTGATTCAAGCATGCCTCCACCCACCCCAAGCCCTCCCTCCACCCTGTGCCCCCACCAGCTTCCTCCACCAGGGTCTGGCGGGGGAGTCCTGGGGGACGGGCGGCACCAGTCCCCAGGGTCCCCCAAACAAGTCTTATTTCAATCTCCGGTCTCTGATGCCCCACATTTTCAGATCCAGTCCCCTCCGCTCCAGCGACCTTGTAAGCACAGCACCCAGCCCTATTTCCAGCCCTGGTCCTGCTGAGCACCTCTCAACCTTGACCCTCAACCATTCTCCCTTACTGGAGCCCTTATCCCTAGGCCCCCTTCATACGTGGCTGAGGACCCCCAGCCCCTCAGAACTTGGCTTCTTGATGCCCCCCATAAAGAGGTCCTTCAGCCCGGAGAACCTCCTTCCCATTCGTTTGAACCCTCTTCTCAAATACCAGATTCCTCAGCTCCCCTCACACCCACCAAACTCCTTCCGATTTGAACCCTGGCTCCTCAGGCCCCAGGTCCCTCAACCCCATACCCCTCGGCTCTGGGACCCCCAGAGCGGGTCCCCCAGGCTCGGGGCCCCCCGCACCTCCGGCGCGCGGGTTGCTCAGGCCCGGGACCGCTCCTGGCCCAGGTTCCCGCACAATCCCCGCGCGAGGGTTCCTCAGGCCGAGGACCGCCAGACCCCCAGGCACGCGAGTCCCCCAGGCCCGGGTCCCCCCAGACCCCCGGCGCGCGGGTTCCTCGGGCCCGGAGTCCCCCAGACCCCGGGAGCGCGGGTCCCTCAGGCCCGGGGCCCCTACTGCCCCACCCCACCCCCAACCCCCCGTCGCCTGGCCCATCTCCCTCGCGGCCTCACCCGGGCCGGCCAGTGCGGGTAGCCCTTCATCTTGGCGAACACCAAGTCCCCGGGCTTGAAGGCGTGCGGCATGCTGGCGGCGGGAGACCCAGGCCGCGGGAAGCGGCAGCGGCACGGGCAGCGGCGGCGGCGGCAGCAGCGGCGGCAAGGGGAGGCGAAGCCGGGGGCGGGAACAGGGCGCCGAGGGGGCGGGGGCGACGGCCTAGGTAGCGGGTCGGAGCGTGTTTATTGGCCTGCCCCTCGCCGGAAGTCCCGCCTTCCGGCCGTCACGGGCGGGCGACGCCGTCGCTCAGGACCACGTGCGGGGGATAGAGGAGCAGGGGGACCAATGAGAAGAGGGGTTGGAGCAGAGCACGTTAACGGGATTGGATAACGGATAGAGCCAAGGGGGCGTGACCCAGAAGCCTAACGGGAGGGGACGGAGGTTAAGGGAGGTGAAAGAGGAAAGGTAGGAGGAGAGAAACAGGCGCTCTGGGAGAGAAGAGGCAGGCAGCCAGGCTCCTTCGGGGCCGGGCTTAGGGTAGAGGGGCGGGCCATAGAACGCCACAGGAGGAGGGGCCTTAAGTAGGAAACATGCTATTGGATTACCACAGGAAAGAAGGCCCAATCACTGTAGGGGGCGCGTCACTGTAGGGGGCGCGTCATTGATAGCCTCCCGCTCCAGTGAGGAGGGGCATAATATAGAGCTGAAGGGCATTGGGTACCACGAGAGGAGCGGCTCAAGGTAGAGAACCGGCATTAGCTATCACAGGAGGAAAGGCTTAAGCGGCTGTCCGCCATTGGATATCGCAAGAGACAAGGTTCAACTCAAAATAGGGACGCGCCGTTGCCTGCTCGAGGGGGCGGGGCTTAGGGGTAGGGACTGGTCATGTGGGGGTCTGAGGATAAACAGCCAAAAAATTCACAAAACACTTATTTCTTCACTCATGACACCATTGAGCACCATATGCCAGAGCCACAAAATACCCAATATACATACTTATTCAGTCGAGAAAAATGTATTGAGCACTGCCTGGCCAAGTTAGGTAACCTCTGCCTCAGTCTCCCAACCTGTAAAACGGGACTCATAATGAATGGTACAGATCTTATAGGGGAGTAAGGATTAAATGACATCACCGCCCCTAAGGCGCTGGAAACTGTGCCTGGCAGCAGGAAATACTGGAAGTACTTAGGTGCTGTTACTCCGGTTCCTGAAGTATCCAACGTCTGCAGGGCAAAGAAATGTTAATTTCTTTGTAATTAAGACCCAGGGAAGGAACTCTGAGTAAAATAGGATGCTTAAGAAAGAGCTGAATTGGGCTTCCCTGGTGGTGCAGTGGTTAAGAATCCGCCTACCAATACAGGGAACACGGGTTCGAGCCGTGGTCCGCGAAGATCCCACATGCAGCGGAGCAAATAAGCCTGGGCTCCACAACTACTGAGCCAGCGTGCCACAACTACTGAAGCCCGTGTGCCTAGAGCCCATGCTCCGCAACAAGAGAAGGCACTGCAGTGAGGAGCCCATGCAGCGCAACGTAGAGTAGCAACGAAGACCCAACGCAGCCAGAAATAATAAATAAATTAAATAAATAAATTTATTTTTAAAAAAAAAGAAGAGCGAGCTGAATAAAACAACAAGGTCCTACTTTTATAGCACGGGGAAGTATATTCAACATCCTGTGATGAACCATAACGGAAAAGAACATAAAAAATAATGTATGTATATGTATAACTGAATCACTTTGTTGTACAGCAGAAATTAACACAACATTGTCAATCAACTATACTTCAATTTTTTAAAAAAAGGAAAAAGAAAAAAAAAAAGCTGAGTAATGCCAGAGACTTCGTCTATCATGGGGGAACAGAAGTATTTTCTGGAGGAGATAGTAGTTTAACCAGAGAGTTCAAAGAAGACTAGAAATAGGTCCAGGTAGGGAGGTGGGCGCTGGGAGGGCATTTAGGGCAGAGCGGATAGCAAAAGGGTCCGTTAAGGACCTATCATATGCCTTGTGAATATCAGTAACACGCTTGGGTTTTATTTTAACTTCTTGGGGAAAAAAAACCTGGAGGGATTTGATCACAGGGTACAGCGATAATACTTTAATCTCAAGAAACATCCTTATGCATGTGAAATACATCTCAAAAAGGCAGGGGTTTTTTTGTTTTTGTTTTTTTGGGGTTTTTTTACAAAGTTAAACAAAGACTTACCATATGAACCAGTAATTCCAACTCTATGTATCTACCCAAGAGAAATGAAAACAAACATCCACACCAAAACTTATACAACTAATAGTCATAACAGCATTATTCACAAAAACCAAAAAGGGGAAATAACCCAAATGGCCATCTATGGATAAATGGATAAACGAAATGTGGTATATCCTGATGATGAATTTTACTGCTGACTCTTCAGCAAGAGAAAGAAACGAAGGACCGATACACACTACAACAGGGATTAACTTCCAAAACATTATACTCGGTGAAAAAAGCCAGACATAAGATCACATACTCTATGATTCCAACATCATATGACATTTGATAGAATGTCCAAAAAAGGCAAAATTTTCAAGACAGAAAGTAGATCAGTATTTGCTTTGAGCTGAAGGTAGGAATCTAGAGTGGCTGCAAAGGAGTATGAGGTTTCTTTAGGTGATGGAAAATCACCCTATGTTCTAAAACTAGATTGTGGTGATGGTCCTAGAGCTCTGTAAATATATAGTAAAATTCATTGAATTGTACACTTAAAAAAGGTGAATTTTAGGATATGTAAATGATATATCTATAAAGCTGTTTTTAAAAAGATTCCTGGGGCTTCCCTGATGGCTCAGTGGTTAAGAATCCGCCTGCCAATGAAGGGGACATGGGTTCGAGCCCTGGTCCGGGAAGATCGCACATGCCGCGGAGCAACTAAGCCCGTGCGCCACAATTACTGAGCCTGTGCTCTAGAGCCCGCGAGCCACAACTACTGAAGCCTGCGCGCCTAGAGCCTGTCCTCCACAACAAGAGAAGCGATCAAAATGAGAAGCCCGCGCACCCCAACGACGAGTATCCCTCACTTGTGGCAACTAGGGGAAGCCCGCACGCAGCAACAAAGACCCAATGCAGCCAAAAATAAAATAAATACAATAAATAAATTTATTTTTAAAAATAAGTAAAATAAAAATAAAAAAGATTCCTTAGGCTGCTGTGTGAAGAAAGGCTGTAGGCAACATTGCCAGATAAAATTCAGGATTACCAGTTAAATCTGAATTGTAGATATGCAACAAATACTTTTTTAGGGTAAGTATGTTCCATGCAATATTTGTGACATACCTATACTAAAAAAGTATTTATTACACATTCTACAACATGGATGAACCCTGAGGCCATTATGCTCAGTGAAATAGACTAGTCACAAAAGGACAAATACTGTATGAGTCCACTTACAGGAGGTCACCAGAGGAGTTAAATTCATAGAGACAGGAAGTAGAATGGTGGGACCAGGGGCTGGGGGAGGGGCTTGGGGGTCAGTGTTTCATGGGGACAGAGTTTCCGTTTGGGAAGATGAGAAAGTTCTGGAAATGATGGTGGGGATGGTTGCCCAACAGTGTGAATGTACTTAATGCTACTGAGCTGTGCACTTAAAAATAGTTTAAATGGTTAACGTGTTATACATGTTTTATCACAATAAAAATAAATAATAATGCATATATCATGAAATAACAATATCTGATACATAGTTCTTTTCCAAATGGTTAAGTTTGTAATTTTTTTTTTTTTTTTTTTTTTTGGCCGAGCCACTGGGCATGCAGGATCTTAGTTTCCTGACCAGGGATTGAACCCGGGCCCCAGCAGTGAAAGCGCCAAGTCCTAGCCACTGGACTGCCATGGAATTCCCTGTAAATTTAAATTATATATATAAAACAATAAAGTATTTGTATCTGAAATACAGATCTAACTGGGCATTCCGTATTTTTATTTGCTAAATCTGGCACCCTCACATGAGGTAGAAGTTGCACAATAAATGAGGAACTTGGTGCAGAGGGGTCTGGCCTAGGCCAGGGTACAGATGGGGATACTGAGGCCCAGAGAGGGGCATGCCTTGCCTGAGGTCATACATCCAGTCCTTCTGAGGGCAAGAATGCCACTTCTCTGGGTTCCCACCTCCAGGGCCCTCCTGATTCAGTGCAAACTTCTCCCCCAGACCTTGAGCCAGTGCAGAAAACCAGAGACTGAGCTATGTCAAGCAGCTGAAAAAAGACCAGGCTCTGATGGAAGCCAGAGGGCAGAGTTCCCCAAGAGGGTTAGGAGGACTCCCCCAAAGTGGCAGCCTGAGCTGGGAGAGGAGCCATGCCTTCCCGCCAAATCAGAGGCCACTGAAGCCAACGGCTGGGCCATTAGTCATCACCTGGGGAGGTGACTTTGCTTCCTGTTCCCTGAGAGATGGTGCCTGGCACCTGGCCGGAGGAGACAAGGTGGGGAAGGTGCTGCCCTGCGCCAAGAACTGCATGGAACGTCTCCTTCTAATCAGCAGGTGACCTGAGCACCTACTGTGTGCTGCAGGCTTGATCTCCAGTTTACAGCCTGGGCCATCAGCTTTCAATCCTATCATTTTTTAAAAAAATATTTACTTATTTATTTAGGCTGTGCTGCGTCTTAGTTGTGGCATGTGAGATCTACTTCCCCGACCAGGGATCGAACCTGGGCCCCCTGCATTGGGAGTGCAGAGTCTTAACCACTGGACCACCAGGGAAGTCCCTCAATCCTCTGATTAACAAACATTTACTGCCCACTTACCCAAGTAGAATAATAACTAAGATTTATTGAGCAGCTACTATGTTCCAAGTCACATATAGTAAACATTTAACATGGTTAATTTCATTCCCACGTCAGTTGTTATTTTTCACCCCTGCTTTCCAGATAAGGAAACTGAGGCAGAGGGATAGCACCGGGGGATTGGAATCTGGGAGTGTTGGACATTTGACCCAGAGCTTCTCCTTACCTGAGCTGTGAGGGTAACATTCATTCATTCATTCCTGCCTCATTCATTCTCCCCAGGAGGGTATTGTCAGAAATTCAGAATCGCAGCCCCTCTCAAGACCAGAGGCAACAAAATCTGCCTTTAAATAAGCTCCCAGGACTTGCCTGGTGGTCCACTGGGTAAGACTTCGTGCTCCCAAAGCAGGGGGCCTGGGTTCGATCCTGCAACTAAGAAGTCCGCATGTCCCAACTAAGAAGCCCTCATGCTCCGACTAAAGATCCCACATGCCGCAACAAGGATCCCACGTGCTGCAACTAAGACCCAGCGCAGCCAAAATAAGTTAATAAAATAAATAAATATTTTTAAAAATACATAAACAAGCTCCCCATGGGATTTGAGTTTGCATTATGGTTCAAGAAGCACCCACTGAAGTGTGATTGGGGTCTGATGGTCTTGGGTTTGAATCATCCCTCTGCAAGCTGCGGGGATATGAACAAGTCCATCCAGAACTTTGCAACCTCCCCTATAAATTGGTGAGAAATATCGGTACTTGTTTCCTAGGGTTATTTAGTCTAGGGGTTGTATTAATTTCCTATTGCTTTTGTAACAGATTACTACAAACTTAGTGGCTTAATGCAAATCTATTTTGACCATTCTGGAGGTCAGAAGACCCAAATGGGTCTCACTGGGCTAAAATCCAAATATAGGCAGAATTGCACTCCTTCTGGAGGCTTGAGGGGAGAATCAGTCTCTTTGCCTTTTCCAGTTCCTAGAAGCCGCCTGTGTTCCTTGGCTTGTGGCTTCTTCCTCCATCTTCAAAGCTGCAATAGCAAATCACGTCCCTCTCATACTGTTGTGGTCATTGCATCTTCTCTGACCCTCCTGCCTCCTTCTTATAAGGACCCTGTGACTTCGTGGGGCCCATCCAAAGAATCCAGGATGATGTCCGCATCTCAAGGTCCTTGATTTAGTGACATCTGCAGCATCTCTTTTGCCGCAAATGTCACCATATTCACAGGTTCTCAGGATTAAGGCATGGTCATTTTTAGGGAGCACTATTCCGCTGACCACAGGGATTAAAAGTATGGGCCCTATAGGGACTTCCCTGGCGGTCCAGATGTTGAGACTTCTCCTTCCAATGCAAGGGGTGCAGGTTCGATCCCTGGTCAGGGAGCTAAGATCCCACATGCCTCAGGGCCAAAAAACCAAAACATAAAACAGAAGCAATATTATAACAAATTCAATACAGACTTTAAAAATGGTCCACATCAAAAAAAAAATCTTAAAAAAAATAATAAAGGGGCTTCCCTGGTGGCACAGTGGTTGAGAGTCCGCCTGCCGATGCAGGGGACACGGGTTCGTGGCCCAGTCCGGGAAGATCCCACACGCCGCGGAGCGGCTGGGCCTGTGAGCCATGGCTGCTGCGCCTGCGCGTCCGGAGCCTGTGCTCTGCAATGGGAGAGGCCACAACAGTGAGAGGCCCGCGTACCGCAAAAAAAAAAAAAAAAAAAAAAAAAAAGGACCCTATAGAGTTGAAGTCCTATTTCTCTAGGACAACTAAACAGCCACATGAATACATAAAAACAACCTTGACCCCTACCTTATATCATACACACGCACAGAAAGAAATCTTAAAGTTAATCACATACCTAAATGTAAAAATTAAACTGCAAAGCTTTTTTAAATTATTATTTTAAAAAAATTTTTGGCCGAGCCACACGGCTACTGGAATTTTAGTTCCCTGACCAGGGATCGAACCTGGGCCCTTGGCAGTGAGAGTGCGGAGTCCTAACCACTGGACCGCCAGGGAATTCCACTACAAAGCTTTTTGAAGAAAATATAGGAGAAGTTTTTTCTGCAACTGCGGGATATCTTGGAACACAAAAATCAAAAGCCGTGTAAAAGCTGGGTGACCTTGAGCAAGCAATTTGATTTCTCCAGAACTTAGTTTACTCATCTGTAAAATGGGAGTCCTAACACTGTTAGATTTATAAACAGAGCTGCTGTGAAGATTATGAAGATGACATACAGAATACGGGCACGTAAAGAGCACTAAGAGCACTCGGCAAATATTACCAATGATTGCTATAAGAGGGAGGTGCTTTGGGAGCTCAGAGTAGACTACATCCAGCATGAGGAAAGTAGTCAGGGAGGCCTACCTGGAGGAAGAGGACTACTTTGGACAGATTGGGGACAGGTCTCTTCCAGCAGAGGTGACTGCCTGGACAAAGGTCTGGAGGTAATAAGCAATGAATAGTGCCAGGTAGCTAAGGCAGAGAGGGCAAAGTGGGTGGTGACAAGAGATGAGGCTTCTTAGACCCTCAGGAGCCTCCTGATATTGAATGCCAGACAGAGTAGTCTGATAGCACTTTACTCTCAGGGAAAGGGGTGGTGGGTCTCTGCCATTGTCTGGCTGTGTGATTTTGGGTTAGTCTGTTATCTTCATTTGAGAATATAAGGGATATGATCCTTTATTTCACAGTACTAAACTTTAATTTTCAATATTTCAAACATTTAGAATAGATGAAAAGGGTAGCACAATGAACACAGTACGTTCTTCTATTCGTTAGCTACTGCTGCCAAACAAATTACCTCAAAATTTAGTTGCTTGAAACAACAAACCTTTGGGACTTCCCTGGCAGTCCAGTGGTTAAGACTCTGCGCTTCCAACACAGGGGGCGTGGGTTCGATCCCTGGTTGGGGAACTAAGATCCCACATGCCATGCTGTGCAGCCAAAACAAAAAAACAAACAAACAAACATTTATTATGTCATGCAGATTCAGAGGGTCAGGGATCTGGGGGGTTCTGGCTCAGGGTCTTTTATGAGACTGCAGTAAAGATATCAGCCAAGGCTACGTCATCTGAAAGCTCAACGGGGGCTGGAGGAGCCACTTCCGTGTCAGCTCCCTCCCATGGCTATGGGCTGCAGGCCTCAGCTCCTCATAGCATGGACCTCCTCACATCACTGCTTGGACATCCTCACCACATGGCAGCTGGCTTCCCCCAGACTGAGTCATTCAAATGCAAGAGCAAGGAGGAAGACGCAGTGTCTTTTATGATCTAGTCTAGAAGCTGCACGCTATCACTTCGGCCCAATTCCATTTGTTAAAAGTGAGTCACCTGGGGACGCACGACCTTTGCCCCGACGGCGGCGCCCCGGGCCCCCGAGGTTGCCTCGACTGAGGCAGGCGCGGTGGAGTCGCAGAAGCTGCGGGTGCGCAGGAGCTGTGGAGCCAACCCCGCGAGCCGGGAGCATGAGGACCTGGTGTCTGTGTCAGATTTGTACCTGCGGCTGAATATTTGGAAACATATCCTATGTATGGCAATGTTCTTCCACCTCAGAGTCTGAAGCCCAAGCAAGAATTTCGAGCATATCGTGGTAAAATGGAAGGAATAACAACATTTAAGTCGGATGATCGTCCTTAGGAAATAGTCAAACAGCCTCGCCATGCACCAGAAGAATATAAACCAAAGCAGGGGGAGATTGATCTTGGTATGACCTACAAACGGGATCTTAATTCTTATAAAGTGCAGCGTGTGGCAATAGCTCGGCCTTTGGAGAGACAAGTTAAAGAAGGGAAGTTGCATACTGTCCCAACCTGTAAAGGTAACTTGCCATTTCAGAAATTAAAGAGCTAAAAAACAAAAACTTACTTCCAGCTTTGAGATCTAACATCGGATCGTGATTTTGGCGCATTGCCAAACTTAAGTCTCCGTGGCTTGGGAAAAAACTTTTTTCTCTGTTGTCCAAATAGTATTGTATAGTGAGGGAAAAAAAGACTATTTTCTTGATGGAGAGTTAAGAGACCTGGATTCCTGTCCAAATTCAGCCACTTAATTAGTTTTCTCTATGTCAAGCCATGAAAACAAAGGATACCACTGAACAAGCATTATGTCATATTTGTCACATTATGCTACATTTAGTCCGCACTGTTCCTTTCCTTCCATCCCAGAATGAGCTGAAACGTCACTGAGCATACTGGAGCCTTTGAGAAAGTCAAATAAAGAGCAACCCTCTTTGCCATTCACAAAAAAAAAAAAAAAAAAAAAAAAAAAGTGAGTCACCAAGTCCAGCCCACATTCAAGGGGAGGGGAATTAGTCTCCACCTTTGGAAAGTAGGAGCATCAAAGATTTTATGGACATATTTTAAAAGCACCACAACCTTACACCTATATTCAACAATTGTTAACATTTTTCCGTATGTGCTTTATATATGTGTGTGAATATATACGTATTTGTTTTTAAACATTTGAAAGTTTCATACATCCATCATGACCCTTCACCCCTAAATACTTCAGCATTTCCTAAGAATAGGGACGTTTTATTACATAAGTGCGATACTTTTATCACAGCAAAGAAAATTCATACTTATGCCAAGATATTATTTAATATTCAGTCCATTTCTAATTTTCTTCATTGTTCTAAGAAGTTTTTGCAGCTTTCTTTCTTAACAGGGATCAAATCAAGGTTCTTGCACTACAAGTAAAGATTGTATTCTTCTAATCCCTTTTAATTAGAATCTTGTTTATTTTTCACAACGTTGATGTTCTAGAGCAAACAGGTCAGTCGGCTTGGAGGATGTCTCACAGTCTGGATTTGTCTATCTCCTCATGAGGCTGGTTTTTTTTTTTTCTTTTCTTTGGCGGGGGACGGGGCATGCCACTCGGCTTGTGGGATCTTATTTTCCCGACCAGGGATTGAACCCGGGCCCTCAGCAGTGAAAGTCCCAAGTCCTAACCACTGGACCGCCAGGGAATTCCCTTGTGAGGCTGTTTTATTCTTTGTCTATCCCTTGTAATTCCCATAAATTAGACCTAGAGGCTTAATTCAATTGTCTTTTTTTTTTTTTTTTTTGGCTGTGTTGGGTCTTTGTTGCTGCGCGTGGGCTTTCTCTAGTTGCGGCGAGCAGGGGCTACTTATCCTTGCGGTGGTGCCGGCTTCTCATTGCGGCGGTTTCTCTTGTTGTAGAGCACGGGCTCTAAGTGTGCTGGCTTTAGTAGTTGCGGCCCGTGGGCTCAGCAGTTGTGGCTCATGGGCTCTAGAGCACAGGCTCAGTAGTTGTGGTGCACAGGCTTAGTTGCTCTGAGGCATGTGGGATCTTCCCGGAAAAGGGCTCGAACCTGTGTCCCCTGCATTGGCAGGCAGATTCTTAACCACTGTGCCACCATGGAAGTCCCTCAACTGTCTTATAGTTTATTTTATTTATTTATTTTTTTCTTCTATTAGTGGAAACTAATGCGGAACATCCCCGCCCAGGAATCAAACCCATGCCCCTGCATTGGAAGCGTGGAGTCTTAACCACTGGACTACCAGGGAAGTCCTTATTTTATTCTTAATTTTTTTTGGCTGCACTGCGAGGCATATGGGATCTTAGTTCCCAGACCAGGGGTAGAACACACACACCCTGCAGTGGAAGCACGGAGTCTTAATTATTGGACTGACAGGGAAGTCCCATTCGTCTTGTATTTTAAAATATTATTTTCTATCATAAAAGTCATAGAAACCCATTAAAGAAAACTTGGAAACTAGGGGGAAAAAAGGAGAAAAATCCTCTGTAATCCCCCCAACCCAAATAACCAGTGTTAGAGTTTTGCCCTTCTTCCCTGCCTTGTTTTTCCATAGCATGCTTTCTACCTACTGTAAATCAGTGGGCAGTGTCTCATCTATTGCAGCTTTACTCAGTGCTCTAGTGTGGTGGGCAGCCTTCAACCTGGACCCCAGTGATCTCCGCCTCCCGGCATTCACATTATTTTTTTAATTTTTATTTATTTATTTTTTTGGCTGCATTGGGTCTTCGTTGCTGCACACGGGCTTTCTCTAGTTGCAGCGAGCAGGAGCTACTCTTCGTTGCGGTGCCCAAGCTTCTCATTGTGGTGGCTTCTCTTGTTGCAGAGCATGGGCTCTTGGTGCACGGGCTTCAGTAGTTGTGGTGCATGGGCTTAGTTGCTCTGCGGCATGTGGGATCTTCCCAGACCAGGGATCGAACCTGTGTCTCTGCATTGGCAGGCGGATTCTTTTTGTTTTCTTTCTTTCTTTATTTATTTATTGGCTGCATTGGGTCTTTGTTGCTGTGCGCGGGCTTTCTCTAGTTGCGGCAAGCGAGGGCTACTCTTTGTTGCGGTGTGCGGCCTTCTCACTGCGGTGGCTTCTCTTTGCTGCGGAGCACAGGCTCTAGGCATGCAGGCTGCAGTAGTTGTAGGCATGCGAGCTCAGTAGTTGTGCCTCATGGGCTCTAGAGCGCAGGCTCAGTAGTTGTGGCACACGGGCTTAGTTGCTCCACGGCATGTGGGATCTTCCCAGACCAGGGCTGGAACCCGTGTCCCCTGCATTGGCAGGCGGATTCTTAACCACTGCGCCGCCAGGGAAGTCCAGCAGGTGCTATTCTTATCCCCATTTCATAGATAGGAAACTGAAATTCAGGAAGGTTAAAGTTTGGGCGGCACCAGGTTCTTCCATTCTTCCTTAAACTTCGTCAATGCTCTGAGGATAATCTCCCGATCTGCTTAATTTAAACCCCTTGGGGTCCGCCATCGTGGGTCCCCAAGCCCCAGCTCTGTGCATTCTCTTCATTCTCTCCCACACTGTGTGCGTGGGGGACTACTAGGGCGGACCACCGGGTTGGCTTGTGGGGACCTTGAATGCCCCCACATTGAGTTGGAACCTTACCACGTAACCGCCGGGGAGCCAGGGATGGTTCTTGAGGAGGGAAACGGACAAGGCCAGCGCTTTCTCCGTGGGGTCGTAGGTCTGTCCCTCCCTCTCCTGTCACTCACTCCTTGGGGAACGCGGTGGAAGGCGCCCAATCACAGCCTCCCGCTGGAAGCGCCCTCGTTGCCCCTGGCAACAGAGTCCAGGGGAACCACCGAGACGCGGCCCGACAGTGCAGAGCGCGCACTCCGGGCCAGCAAGGCTCGGAGATCTAGAAAGCGGAGCCTGACCGATTGTCACGTGGGCTGCCCACGGGAAGGCGGGACTTCCGGCGGCCCAGTATTTTCTTTCCGGTTGTTGGCTCCTACCGGCCCCTCCCTTACTGGCCCCTGCGCCCCCCTCCCCCCGCGGCCCCCGCCGCCGGGCCCGCCGCTACCATGAAGAAATTCTTCCAAGAGATCAAGGCCGACGTCAAGTTCAAGAGTGCGGGGCCCGGGCAGAAGCTCACGGAGTCGGTGGGGTGCGTGACAGGCGCTGAGGCTTGAGGCCCGGGGGCGGAGATCAGCGGAGGGGGAGGGGCGGGGAGGCCAGTGAAGACGAGAGGCGGGGAGGGCTGCAGAGAGTCAGAGCGTGGGGAGAAACCTCGGGGGGCGGGGCAAGAGGGAGGGAGTGGGAGTAGGGGAGAGGGGAGGCCTCCGGGGGCGGGGCAGGAGGGGGCGGGGCTGCAGGAAGTGATGGGGGGGTCCCTGGAGAGACCCTAGGGGGTTAGGGCGGGCGGTAAGGGAGAGGTCGGGGATGCGGAGAAGGGGCCCAGAAGAGGCATCGCATAGGGTTTGGGGGAATCTTGGTGACCAGAGATTGGGGACTGAGCCTGGAGAAACAGGTAGAGCTGGGGTCGCAAAAAGTCGTGAGGCTTAGATTCTGTGGCGATAGGGGTCTGGGCCTTGGTTCTGGAGCAGGAGGGAGGACGGGTTGAGGATCTGGAAGGCCAGGGAGCCTGAGGTGTTGTTGGAAGGGTGGTCAGGGACTTGGGAGGTGCGGGTGAACTGGGTGGGTGGTGGGTGCTGCGAGGAGCTGAGCAAGGTCTGGGAGGAGAAGGGAGGCAGGTGGGTGGAGATGGGGAGCTGGGGGAGTCTGCTACCGGAAGGAGGTGGGGGGCCTCGTGGGTGATGGCTGAGTGGCCTGGAGGTTCCGAGGGTGACCTGGGAGGGGAGGGGAGGTGGCCTGCATTTCCAGGCCTCTGTGACTTATCTGGGGAGGACTTGGAGAAGAGAAGGGCCTGGGGCCACACTGGAGACTCCATGGGCAGGTGTGAGGGGCCAGTGCTGTGCAGAGGATAGTGAAGAGCCGGAGCAGGTGAGGATGCCAGACTGAGGGCCGGTGGGCTGAGAAGGAGGCTCCACTGGGGGGGATGGGATGAGAAGAGGGAGTTCAGGAGGGGCTGGGGCTGCTACCAGGAGCTACAGAGGGGGCTGGGGGACCCGAGGGGGTTTAGGATGGGGAGTGACTGAAGAAAGAGGTCAGCCTGGGGAGGGTTGTGTGAGGCATAATGGAAGGGATTGTGAAGAGGTCGGGGCTGGGAGGGGGTCAGAGGAGAGGCAGGGAGGCAGGAAGGGGTGGTGAGGGCATCATGAGGTAGTGGGGGTGGGTGAGGGAGAGTGGGTGCGTGGCAAGGACATCAGGGCATCTGTCACGAGGATTGGGGGCCCCTGGGGTTCTTGGGAGGGGACAAAGGAGTAGTGGGACAAACGAGGCCCATGAGGGTCAGATCCATGAGTACGGGAGGGAAGTGCAGGTCCTGGGAGCCTGGGGCGGTGACAGGGAGAGGAGGCCACCTTAAGAGGGGCCCAGGGAGAGCCGTGGGCCAGACAAGGGGGTCCATTCATTTGTTCATCAAGTAGTGGGTGGAGGTGGGGGGCTGGTGCAGCTGGACTGTGTGTGACAGGAAGGAGGTGGGGGCTGATGGCTGTGTCAGACTGGAGGCCTGGGAGGACAGGAGAGGGGAGTCACATGGAGATCCAAGCTTCTGTGATGTGCCTGGAGCCGGACTGGAGACTCAGGGTGCGTGCGAGGGTGTGTGTCCAGCACTGTTACGACATGAAAATCCGTGCCCTCTCAGGGCTCACGTTGTAGTGGGGAGAGGTGGACAAGTAGAACAATACATAAACGATGAAAGATCAGCCCTGAAGAAAAATAAACAGGGTCCAGAGAGTGAGCCATGTGGGTGACTGTTAGGTGGTCTGGGAATGCCTCTCTGAGAAGGCGACTTTTGAGCGAGAGCTGGATGAGGTGAGACTCAGCCGTGTGGAAATCAACCCGTCTCTCTGTCTCTGTCACACACACATACACACACACACAGTTGAAGCGGTGCCTGTCCGTCCCAGGCAGAACACTCCAGGCAGAAGGCACAGAATATGCAAAGGTCCTGTCATAGGAGGTTGGGTCTGTGTGAAGAACAGGAGGGAGTTTAGATAGGAGTGAACAAGGGAAAGGGGCAGGTTGTGAAGGTCCTGGCCTGTAGCGTGCGGAGGCTGCAGGATTCTGTCCTGCATGGGATGATAGGGCTTTGTGCAGAGGAGTGACTGGGTTTTAGAAGGATCCCTCTGGCTGCCCAGAGGAGCCATGAAGCGGGTGAGTGAGGGGTCTTGGAAAAATGGCGTTTTTATGGAAAGATGGGGCTAGGGTGGCACTACGTGACTTGTCTTTTCTTCGACCTGAAACTCTCAGCTGTTGGGAGGGCTGGAGAGAGGGGCCGGGATGGGCAGGAAGCTCCCAGAGGCCTGGGGACAAGAAAAGAGGGCTGCCCGGGTGTCTGAGCAGAGCGGGAAGCATGAGGGCCATGAACTCAGAGCCTTGGCTCCTGAGAAGGTTCTACAGATATAGCACAGATGATTCCAACTACTGGCATCGGGAGAGGGTCCTGAGGAAAGGAGAAGGGTGAGGCAGGTGAGTCAGACCCTGGTGGGAAGAAGGCCATGTCTGCTGGAACGTCAAGGCCAGGTCGTTCTCGAGCTAGGATGGGTTAGGAAGCTGCCCATCCTGTGGGATGATCACCCTGCCTACTTCCCAGGGTGGAGGGGAGATTAACCAGATCTTTGTTTGGGGTTTTTTTTTGGCCTTGCTGCACAGCATGCCGGATCTTAGTTCCCTGACCAGGGATCAAACCCGAGCCCAAGGCAGTGACAGCACCGAGTCCTAACAACGGGACCACCAGGGAAGTCCCTAAACCAGACCCTTGTAACACACTCCATGCAGGGCCTGCGTGCGGCCTGGCCCGCTGCCCAAGCTTCCGTGACCCTCTGGGGCTTGTGAAAGGGCGTCTGGCGCTCTCGCTGGGAGGCACGTTGCCATGCGTAATAGATGAGCTGAGCGACAGCTAGCTCCTGGTGCGCTGTCTGGCACACAGTAGGTGCTCGGTAGATGAAGCCTCCGTGTCTCGCCCTGGTAGACAGTAAGGGTGGAGCCTCTCGTGCAGGGAAGGGGGTGAAGAGCATCAGCCCCTGTGGACGGTAGGTGCGCTTTTACCTCGCCTGACAGATGATGACTCCGAGGCCCAGGCCGGTGCAGGATTTGTCCCAAGTAGCAGGCAGGGCAGGGAGCAGAGTCACCGTCTGCCTCCCAAGGCTCCTCCGTCTGCGTTAGACCCGTCTGGTGGCCGTGGTGGCCCCTGGGGCAGAGGCCCATGTCTGTCTGCTGGGGCAGGAGCAGAAGTGGGAGAGGGACAAAAGCTCTTCTGTCTGCCCCCACGTCACCTCACGGTCCCTCCACATCTCCTTAGGGAGAAAGCCCCCAAAGAAAAGCCCAGCAAGCCGGCGCTCCGGCAGCCCCGCCAGGGACCTACCAATGAGGCACAGATGGCGGCCGCGGCGGCCCTGGCCCGGCTCGAGCAGAAGCAGCCCAGGGCGCGGGGTCCCACGTCACATGAGTCCATCCGGAGCCAGGGTGAGCCTCGGCCGTCCTTGGGCCACGGGGTTGGGTACGGGGGGCGGTGGAGCGGGCCTCTGCCCTTCTGTCCTCGAGGCTGATCCTTGACTTTTCATGCGTTCCAGGTCCTGTGCTTGGCTCTGGCTGAAAATAATTTCATAGCCAGTGACTCGGGGTGGGAGGAGGGTTTAAATCACAGCTGTGAGCCAGTCCACAAAGGGGCCATGCAGGTGGAAAGGCCGAGGGGGGCTGCTGTGGTCTGGGTGGCACAGATGTCAGGGAGGTTGCGGAGGGGAGGGTTGGGACTCGGGGGGGGGGGGAGCACGGTGGCCTGGCGCAGCCTGGGGGCATGGAGAGGTTGGCGGGCTGGGAGGACCTTCAGCTGGAAGGACTAGAATTTGACCCACACGAGGGTCCATGCCGGGGAATGGTGTGCCTGGCTCACACACTGACCCGTCCCTGCCTCTCCCTCCAGTGAGAAAGGAACTTCAAGCTGAAGCGACTGTCAGTGGGAGCCCGGAGGCCCCAGGGACCAACCCGGTAAAAGCATCACGATGGCAGCATGACACCAAAGGGGTGGCCTGGGGCGGGCAGGGGAGCTGGGAGCCCTTAGAATGCCCGCTTGGGCTCTCTTCTGTGTTTGGTCTGATTGGTGCCCAGCCCCGGGCGGTAAGCATCTGGTGCTGGAGAGATGCAGAAAGGACATCGGGGTGGATCGAGGTCATCTCTGGCCTCAGGACGCTGGGGATCCCCGTGGTTTAGGGCGGTGTCATCTGGGACCTGTGTGCTTGGCATCTAATGACACCAGGCCCAGGCCCTGGGGGAGGGACTGCACCTCCGTTAAGTCCCCTCCCTCCCCTGTAACCCCATGAAGGTAGGTGCTGTTACAGTTCCCACTTTTCAGAAGAGAAAACAGGTTCAGAGAGGTGAGGCCTGGTGCCCTTGGTCATGCACTTCGAAACCAGCAGGGGCAGGACTGGAACCCCAGTCTGTCTGAGTCCAAAGCCCTTAGCCTTAGCACTGCCCTCTGATGCCTTCCTCGGATACAGGAGGGCACCATGGAGACTGGTGTAGTCAGGGAGGCCTTCCTGGAGGAGGCAGGCCTCAAAGGAGAACTTGGCAGAAAGGGTGTTCTGAGCAGCACCACCTGTGAGGCCTCACTGAATTTCGGAATGGAACGGACCCTGGATATTACCTAGGAATTGAAGCCCAGAGCAAGGCTGGGACTCATCCAGGGCACCGTGACTCCTCACTCTCCCACCAAAGCCCCTCCCTCACCAGGTAGGGGGGCGGGAAGAGCAGGAACGATCAATTCAGCACTTACACCGTGTCCGGAGCTGCTCCACACTTTCCGTTCCTTACCTTGTTGAATTCTGAGGTGGTCCCTCAAGGACATCTTACAGACCAGAAGACAGGCTCAGAGGGGCTTGGCCACTGGGCCACGGGGTCCCATGGCTAATAGGTAGAGGGGACAGCATTGGGACCAGGATGTCTGGCTCCCAGGGCCACGCTCTCAGGACTGTGGCACTCGGGCGGCTCGGGGTGGCCTCTGTCCACAGTCTAGGCTCAGACACCCTCACCCATCCTCCCAGGTGCCCAAGCCCAAAGAGGAGGGCTCGACCCACCTGGCAGTGCCCGGAGTGTACTTCACCTGCCCGCTCACAGGGGCCATCCTGAGGAAGGACCAGCGGGACGCCTGCATCAGAGAGGCCATTCTCTCGGTGAGTGCCGGCCCCGGTGCAAGAGCCGCCCCCCGGGAGCCCGGGTGGCACAGAGCATATGCTGTGGTTCTGTTCTAACCTCTCTAAAGAGGGAATACTTACCTGAGGGACAGAATTCAAGATACAGAAGGGTAGGCGGGGAAAAGCCGCCTCCCACTCACCTCGCGGCCATTCTCCCTGAGGCAGCAGCTGTAAGTAGTCTAGGCCCCTTTTCAGAGATGCTCCAAATATGTACAAACTACCGATACATCTATATCTGCCACACGTGCTGTGTGTTTGTTTTACGTAAAAGGTAATGTACCGTTCGCGCCTGATGTGGAAACTGCGAGGTATATCAGTGCAGAAAGAACTTCCACATTTTTTTTCCCCTTAAAACTCTGTATTTGGAAATAATTTCAAACCTAAAGAAAAATCGCAAGGAGAACAAAAAGAACACGTGAACATCCTTTAATCAGGGTGGGAGTGTCCTCTTACTGTTCTGACAGATTACTACGAACTTGGTGCCTCCAGACAGCATGCCTCTTGTAATTCTGGAAATTAGAAGTGGGACTTGGGTCTCACGGGGCCACAGTCAAGTTGGCCGCAGGGCAGTGTGCCTTCTGGGAGCCCTAGGGGGAGTCAGGCTGTCTGTACTCCATGGCTCCTTCTCTGTCTTCACAGCCAGCGGTGCCAGGCCAGGTCTTTCCCAGCTGCCATCTCTCTGCTTCTCTCTCTGGCTCTCTCTTCCCCCTTTTAAGGGCCCTTGTGATTCCATTGGGCTCACCTGGCTAATCCAAGCTAATCTCTAATCTCCCTATTTTAAGGTCCACTGATCAGCAGCCTTAACTCCATCTGTCACCTCCACACCCCCTGACCCATAACATACTCCCAGGTTCCAGGGATCAGGTCACAAATATGTATGTCATTCTGCCCACCTTACTCACATTTGCCAGTTGCTAACATTTTTACCCCATTGGCTCTGTCACGCCTCTCTGTTTTTTTCTGAGCAGTTCGAAAGCCTGCATTCTCCACAGTGACTGCGTGATGACTCACGGCAAACTGTTCCCTGACTCTTTAACCAACCCCGTGTTGGTGTTGATAAGCGCATAGGAAGTTCCCAGTCTTTTGCTAGTGAGGACAATATTTATGATGAAAACCTTGTCTGTACATCACTTTGAGCTGTAGGCTCCATTCCAGAAGCAGAGTTGCTGGGACAGAGGACAGCGTGTAGGGCTTTGGAGAGTTGTCACCAGATGAACCTCCATGTGGGTTGTCCTGATTCACACTCGCCCAGCAGTGTGTGAGAAAATACCCATTTCCCTGTCCCCCGTTGTCACTGTGGGTTACCAAACATTTTTTGTCTTTACCAAAACTGATTGGTAAAAATAACATCTCAGCATAGTTTTAGTTTGCATTTCCTTTTTTAGGCTTAGGCTGGCTGTGTTTTCATATGAGAATGCATCCTTTGCCCATTTTTGTGTTGGGTGGTGTGTTTTTTTTCTTATTGATTTGTAGGCACTCTTTACATATTAGGAAAAACTAGCCTTTTGCCTAGGATCTGAGTTGTGAATATTTTTCTCCAGTTGTTTACTTTTTAGAGTTGGCTTATGGTCATATGGCCATGTAGAAATTTCTAATCTCTATGTAATTCAATGTGTCAGTCTCATTTTATGACTTCTGGGTTTTGTGACCTACTTAGGAAGGCCTTCCCCACTTCAGGATTAAAACAACTCTTCCATGGTTTTTCTAGTGCTTTTCTGTTTTGCCTTTTGTTGTTTGCTTTGTTTAATGTTTAAAGCTTTGATCCCACTAGAATTATACCTGTGTAGAATAGGACACATGGAGCTAGTGTTATTCCTTTTTTTTTTCCGGATCGTTATCCAGTTTTCCCCAATCCTTATTGAAACACCTGTCTTTTGGCCACCGTGAAATCTGCCATTATCACAAAGTAAATCCCTACATGGATTCGGTTCCTTTCTGGATGTGTCTGTTCTTTTGTCCCCTTGTCCGTTCGTGCACCCTGGTCCTAATTTAAACGAGGCTGCAGGCTGCCTGGGAACATCTGAGAACAGCATTTGGAGCTGCAGCTCTTCCCTGGGTGGGTGGGTGTGCTTGTCCTGAGGAGGCTGGAGTAGGGGGCGGTCAGCCTGGCTCAGCCTTGTCCTGAGAATGCCCCCCATCTTACTGCTGCTTCTCTGCAGACCCGATTTCTCTGCCCTTCCACGTATTTTTGTCCTACCCTGGCAACTTACTGGCAGACTGGGCTGGGTCCCAATTTGAAGTTCCCAGGAGAGCTGGCCCAGTTCAGATCAGACAACTAAGTGACACAGTGTGGCTGCTGAAGGCTCACCCCAGTGTAGCTGAGGGAAGGTAGCTGGGGCAGGGTGGAAGCCCCACAGCTGCCTTCCAGGAGCTGTGGCTGGGCTTCTGCAGGGCTGCCCAGGGGTAGATCTGAGGGGGCCAGGTCTTCTGTGCTCTTGATTCATCACCTCTGGTGACCCAGCTGTTCACCCCCACCATTTTTTTTTCTTTTTGGCCACACCTTGCGGCATGTGGAACTTCCCCGACCAGGGATCAAACCCGTGGCCCCTGCAGTGGAAGCGCAGAGTCTTAACCACTGGACCGCCAGGGAGGCCCCACCCCCACCATTATCCAGGCAGAGCAAATGACTTTGGGGCTGACGCGGGTGCCAGCCCCACTCGCCATGTAACTAGTGACTTTCTGGGGCTGCAGAGAAACACCACCATACGGTGTGGCTGTGTGCAGTGGCTGTCCAGAGCGTGAGCAGATCTGGTGCCCAGTCTTGCCCCTCGCCTTAGTTTTCCATTCTTAGCCTCTCCTCGCTGGGGTGCTGTTCGCAGGGTCCCATGGGGACTGGTCAGTGATGTCTCCACTATCTTGCCTCCCCCAGGAGTGATCAGGCAGCCACAGGTCACAGACCTCTTTTGCGTCCTGTCTCTGCCACCTCCGTCTGTTTCTAGAACGTCCCTTGTAGGGATGGGGGATGAGGAGGGACGGCAGGTCCGCGGTGGCTGGCGGGTCCCGGGCACTCAGCTGCTGCGCCCTTGGTGGCGCTCAGTGCTGGCGTTGGGCACCAAAGCCAGAGCGGTAGGCAAAGGTCTGTGTCACGCGGACACAAGGGGTGGCGTAACACGGGCTGCCATCGCCCCCTTTTCCCTAGACGTGAGGGCAGGGCTGAGGCCCCAGGCTGGAGTCATCAAAAGGGCTTTCCTCTTCCTTTTTCTGCTGTTGAGTTTGCTTCCGTCCCACGCTAGGGCCTACTGTGAGACAGTTCTTACTGTTGTCACCGGTGTCACTGCTGCCACCTGAGTGCTGAGACCTGGCTGCTTGGCTGGCATGGCCTCCAGGCCCTGAGGTGGACGCTTTCTGACTCAGCTTTCCTCCCTCCTCCCAGCACTTTTCCACCGACCCAGTGGCCGCCTCCATCATGAAGATCCACACGTTCAACAAGGACCGGGACCGGGTGAAGCTGGGCGTGGACACCATCGCCAGGTGAGTGGGTGGCCCCCTCCCACTGGGGTGCCAGCTCCTGGGCCTCCATCGCGATCGGCTGAGGGGCCCCAGAGGGAGCACGGCCCTGGGAGTGAGGCCAGGCCCCACCCTTCACTCCCCCTCGCCCTTGGGGAAGGGCCTTGGCCTCTCTGAGCTTCAGTTTACCAGTGTTTAGAATGAAGAGGTTTACTGAATCGGGCGTTTCCAACCCTGGCTTCCCTTTGGGATCATCAGAAGAATGTGAAGCAGGCAGGGTCTCACCCGCCGACAGCTCCTCTGATGGGAGCAGGTCGGGGGCGGGGCCAGAAGTCTGTTGCTCAGCAACCCCCAAGCCGGCTCTGGGGACCCATCAGCTCTGGCTCTGCCTGCTCCACCCCCACCACGGTGGCTCCTTGGTGCCCTCAGGGGGAGGCAGGACCAAGGAGGAGGCCCAGTGTCGGGGGCACCAGGGGTTGGGCTCTATGGGGTGTACAGGGTATGATGGCAGCCCTCCCGGGGGGTCACTCTTAGCACGAGCCGGTGTGGCTCTGAGCTGCTCTCCCCTGTCCGCCCAGGTACCTGGACAACATCCACCTGCATCCCGAGGAGGAGAAGTACCGGAAGATCAAGCTTCAGAACAAGGTGTTCCAGGTGAAGGCTGCCACCAGAGTGACTTAGCCTGGGGTGGCCGGCGTGGCCGGGCCTGTGAGGCCACCCAGGACCCAGGCTGGCGGTGGGAGCAGCTGGGCTGCAGCCAGCCAGTGGCGGCCAGAGCCGGCTGCAGAAGGGCCCCTGCAGGGCTTGGGAGTTGAGGTGGGCAGAAGGTGCCAGGCAGGGAGGGAGGGCTTCGTGAGCGGCACAGTACGCGTACACTGTCTGCTCTCGCCACCAACCCACGGCGTGACTCGACTTTTCTTTGAATCAGCTGGGAACACACCGGCGCTGGGGAGATTTTTCACGCAAACGCAGACTTCTGGTTTCTGTGGAGAAATCGCAGGGTCCTAGCACTCTGGCTCGTGGTACCCGTGCAGCTGGCGGGGCCCCGCTCTCTCCTGGGGGTCCCCACCCACATCCAGCATCCCAGGGCCTGCCTCCCCCGCTTCTGGGGACTCCCAGCCTCCGCTGTCCTTTGGCTCTTCAGCCTCCTTCACCCTGGTGTTGACCTTTTGGGATCCCAGGCCCTCTGTGAGCTCACCCCTGCAGACAGCTTTTGGGGTTCATCCTGTCCAGGGGCAGCGGCCGCTCTGAGACTGGGGACTCTGGGCCAGAAGGGCGGGGTGGGCAGTGAGGCCGGTGGGGCACGAGGAGGCCTCAAGGGTCCCTCATGACCTCTGGCTCCGCTCTCAGGAGCGCATTAACTGCCTGGAAGGGACCCACGAGTTTTTTGAGGCCATCGGCTTCCAGAAGGTGCTGCTTCCGATCCCCGACCAGGGTAAGAGAAAAAGAGAAGGGCCGTGGCTGAGCCCAGGGGCAGGGGTGGGAGGGGCCCGGCTCGGGGGGGGGTCTCCCTGCCACGGCAGAGTGACATGCCCACGTGTCCCAGAGGGCCCCGAGGAGTTCTACGTGCTGAGCGAGGCCGCCCTGGCCGAGCCCCAGAGCCTGGAGCAGCACAAGGAGCAGCTGCTGCGCGCCGAGCCCGTGCGGGCCACACTGGCCCGCCAGCGCCTGGTCTTCCGGCCCTCGCCCCTGGCCTCCCATTTCGACCTGCCTGCGGACTTCTTCAGCCTCACGGCGGAGGAGCTCAAGCGAGAGCAGCGGCTGCGGTCAGAGGCCGTGGAGCGGCTGAGCGTGCTGCGGACCAAGGCAATGCGCGAGCGGGAGGAGCAGAGGGAGATGCGCAAGTACACGTACACGCTGCTGCGCGTGCGCTTCCCCGACGGCTGCCTCCTCCAGGGTGCGTGCTGGGTGCTGGCGATGCTGCCTTGGGTCTGCTGTGCGCCGGCAGGAGCAGGCTGCTCTGGTCTGAGCTCGTCCCGGGGGAGGAGGCCGAGGGCTCAGGGGGGCTCCCGCGAGCTCCAGCGCCACACTTGTCCCCCCGCCAGGGACCTTCTACGCCCGGGAGCGGGTGGCAGCACTGTACGCATTCGTCCGGGAGGCCTTGCTGATCGACTGGCTGCCTTTTGAGCTGCTGGCCTTGGGAGGGCAGAAGTTGTTGGAGGACGAGAACCTGGCCTTCAATGAGTGCGGGCTGGTGAGTGACGACGGGCTCCTCGCACAGCGGAACTGGGTTTTCTGGGTTCTTGGTGAATCAGCACAAACCTCCGAGGAGGGGGATGCTCTTCAGGTGGAGGTGGCATTAGGGGAAGGGGTCCTGGGGCCAGGCTCCCTGGGTGTGAGTCCCACCTTTCCACTTCCTTGCCATGTGATCTTGAGTAACTTCTCTGTGTCTACAAAATGGGAATGTGCCCAGTGTGTAAGAGTCCTCTGTGGTGCAGAGCCAAGGTGGCATTCAAAATGCAAGGAATTACTGGGGAGGGTGTAGGAGGGGGCTGGAGGGTGGTCAGACCCTGATTCAGGGAGGCCTGGACAGGTAGTCCTGACTGCTGCCCGATGTTGGGTTGGCTTCAGCCAGGCCAGGGGGCGTCCCCGAGCCCGGGTCATCATCAGAGAAGTCCCTGTTATATGAGAATGGACTGAGTGCATGGGTGTGCCGTCAGCGGCGGGGAGCAGTCCCGGCTCCAGCAGGAAGATTTGAACGTGAAGCGGGAGCTCTGTCACATAAAGGCCAGAGCGAGGCTGAGGCTTCTTACCCCACTGCAGGTCCCCTCGGCCCTCCTGACCTTCTCGTGGGATGCAGCCGTGCTAGCAGACATCAGGGCTGCGGGGGCCCAGCCAGACTCATCTGTCCTGAAACCCGAGCTCCTGTCGGCCATCAAGAAGCTCTAATGAAATAAAAGCAAGGTTGGCTTCAGCCCCTGTGGGTCTGTCTCATGCTCTCTCCCTGCTTCCTACACATTCCCCTCGTCCCCAGTCCCCCCACCACTCCGGGGCCTCCCAGCCTCCTCCAGAACCTCCTCCTGCCCACGGGCACCACAGGCATGGAGAGGGGTGCTGGTTGGCCCGTGGATGCGTGCCGAGACCGCCACCTGGATGGGGCAGCCTCTAGTAGCCTGCTTAGAGAAGCCCGGGCCCAGTCCCCATGTGCTGTGGCCTCGGTGGCTGTGGCTAGCCCTGAGGTGACTGGCACAAGAACGAGACACTGGGCCTGTCAAGACATGGTGTGTAAAATTCTAAACCTGAATAAAGTTTCCCGGTGGTGAGTTGAGGCCGTGGGAGGCGGTGTAGGGTGGCAGCTCTGCAGAGCCACCAGCAGGTGAGGCCCGGCCGTGGCTCCCGGTGAAGTGGGGCCGGGCGGACACCCTGTGGCCACCTGGGCACCCAGGAGCCCCTCATGTCCGAGGCGCTCTTCACTTCCTGCACCTTCCTAATTGTCGTCCCCACCGGCCTGATGAGCCAGCCCTGCTGAGCGCTTCCCAGGGCCCCGGAGCCTTGCAGGCCCCACAGGGCAAGCTCCCCCAGATGTCCACATCCTCCTCCCTGGACCTGTGAATGCGTTACTTTATGTGACACAGGGACTTGGCCTGTGATTGAGGATGAGATGGGAGGTGGCCCTGGGTTAACCTGGTGAGTTCTAATGCGTGGAGGAAAACAGAAGGGATGGGGAGATGTGGAGGAAGGGGCCACGTGCCAAGGATTCGGGTTGGCCTCCAACAGCTGGAAGAGGGACAGAAACAGATTCCCTCTAGAGCTTCCAGTGGGAACCAGCCCTGCTGACACCTGATTCTGAGCCAGTGAGGCCCTTGTCGGACTTCCGCCCCCCAGAACTGCCGGTAGAACAAGTCTGGCGGTTTGTTGCAGCAGCCGTGGGGAGCCAACGCAGACAGGGGGACCAAGGCCTGGAGGGTGTGGGCACTCGCCCCCGGTCACACCTCTGCCGGGAGACACCTGAGCCCCTGCTCCTGACTGCTCATCTGGATCGTCCCCTCCCTCTCACCCGCAGCCTGGCCCCGGGCTGTGGCCCCTACTGGACCCTTGCCTTCACAGAGGCCAGTGGTGGCTAGTTCTCTGGCCACTGTGAGATTAAAGCATCTAGGCCCCAGATGTGATTAAAACAAAATTCCCTGGTAACGCCGTCAGCCACACGTGCTTTGTCTCCCACCTGGGCCGCCGGCAGCTCTGTTCCCACGTGCGGGCAGGACCTAGGCCCATCCTCCTTTGCCGCCTCATCTCCGGAACCCAGCACTGCCTCGGCTTGATACCCTGCTCTCGACTCCCACTAGGAGTCGACTGCAAATTGTCAGGTGGCAACTAAAACGGTTTAAGGCGACGTGACCGCTGCAGGTAGTCACATCACAGGTGGAGTCACACCTGCGTCCTTTCCCTGTGCCGGCACTCAGCTGCACCCCACGTGCAGCATCTCGTCCTGGATGGGGCCAGGGTCCTCACCCCACAACTGGGGTGCTTGTCAGCCCCACCCGTGCAGAGCTGGAGAGGAATGGGACCCCTCCGGGAGGATTGGGGTGCTGCCAGGAGAGGTAGGCCCGGCAGGGACCTGGCCACCACATGGCGAGCTCCCCGTCGCTGGGGTCGTGTCGCCCTGTCTCGGGTGCATCCACAGTCAACACTGAACCATTCTTCACAATGAGATGCCAGCCGACTCTTCTCTCTCGGGAACAGCGGCAACAAAGACAGCATGATGTTAAGGGCCGGCAGACAGGAGCCCGGTTCCGATGGAGTCTGTGAATTCTGCCAAAATCTCAGCTGCCCCAGGCCCTCAGAGCGTGCTCGAACGCCTCTGCAGGGCCTATCACAGCCCCGTCCGAGGGCTGCTCCAGGGCCTCGGAGGCCAGGGCTCAGCAGGCGCCGTGGCTGGCTCCACGCTGCTCAGCTTCAACACTCCTGAGGGGTGGCCTGACCCAGAGGTCGGTTCTGGAAGCCAGGATTCAGCTCCTGGAGGTTGGGAATACCTCTGCTCGCCTATCCGAGGGGCAGGAGGGATTAACCGGCGTAAACCACCTGCCGAGAAGCCCTCACCTTGAACTAGGTCAGTGGGGAGGTTGAGGATTTCACAACAAAGAGGTGGGACAGCGCTTTTGCAAACCGTAAAGCTTTATAGACATGCCACAGGTCTATGCGTGGCAGGGACGGGGCAGCGGGGTGGGGAGTGGACACCCGACGGCACAGAGCGCCGGGCTTGGGCCCAGGGCAACGGACGCACCACTCACAGAAGTGACGTGTTTGAAAAGACGACAGACATGCTAGGTCAGTCTAGACGATAGTTTATACACATCCATGTCAGGTCCGGGTGCCACGCCGCACCCAAGGGGCTTCAATCCATTTACAAGCATCTCATCACAGTGCCTGCCAGGGGTCTGGAGAGCACAACCAGGCTTTCCCCGTGCAGGTCATCACATCACAATAATGCTTTATTAAGGGACAGAATAATATGCAGCTTTGGGGGGGAAATTTTTACAAATATCAAAAAGAACTAATCAAGCATCCTATATAAAACTTTCCAACCTTCCAGGGAGGTCTGCAAAGCAGGACAAAGTGCTCTTTACACAGGAATCGGGACTTTCAAGTATCTGAGTGGCATTGAAAATACCCTAACCATTCTACGTACATACAAGGGCCAGTCGGGGCGCTCAGGAGGGGCCGAGCGAGCTGGAGGCCACGAGGCTCTCACTGGTGTTCATTCCCACAGACCCCCCAGCTCCAGGAGTTGTTCCACACGGGGCCTGGATGTCTGCAAAGCAAGAGAGGGAGGAGCTTCAGCCGCCGTGTCTGCTGTGGGGCCGGGCAGGCTGCCCGCTCCTCACTAGAGCTTCGGCCGCGTCCACCTCGAGCCCGTGTGCTTCCGTGGCACTTTCCAGCGGCTTTACCCTTGACCCTCCTGAGCAGGGGAAGCCCGTGGCAAAGATGAGGAAAGTGGGCAGCAAGGCCCAGTGGCTTGCTGGAGCTCATGCTGCCGAGGATGGCTGGCCTGGGGCTCACTGCCCCTGGGAAGCTTGGTTCAGAGGCTGCCCCTCACCAGTGCCGGTGCCCTACCCCGGACCCTCCCTCCCTGACATGGCTCATCACCACCAACCTTCAGGTCTCTGGTTTCCTAAATGCAGCTTTCAGACCAGGGCAGGCGGCCCAGGGCCTGGGCTGGCGCCTACTGCCCGCACCACCATCAGACCGGCCCGCCCAGCGCCTTCCAGGGCCTCCTCACTCAGTCCCCGTTAGTCACAAGAGGCAAGCGGGAGAGTGACCGTAACCGTTCTCCCCTTTCCTGCCAGCCTGAAGGAAAAGAGGAGGGTTTGGGACCCTTCTCACCCCCAACATCCGAGATGTCCATGATCACACAGTCACCTTCCTCCTCCTCCTCCTCCTCTGTGTCCGCCTGGAAGCCATCCAGGTCCCCAGCTCCGACCTGAACAGACAAGGTGCACGGCCGTCAGCAGCAGCAGCAGCAGCAGACAGGGACAGTGTGAGCCCTCCCGCCATCCACTTCCCTACTCCTGACCTCCTCTGCCCATCTTGGCAACAAAATTTGAGGAGTCTGTTTGATGGGTTATGATCCAAGGAAACTTTGGGGGAGTTCTCTCAAATGAACTAATTATGTTCAGATTTCTGAAAACTACCCCAATCGTTATTTACCTGATTACAAAAATAATTTGTTTATTGTTTTTGAATTAGAACTCTGGGTTTCCGGTTTGGTTTGAAAGAGAGATGGATAAAGCACACACTTTCTCTGAATTGTGATTTGGACTAAGTGGCTGAGAAATTAGTTGGTCAGTGTTTTCTTCTCTGCCCAACAGCTTCACCCCGTCTGCCTGATGCTTGGTACCTCTCCCTCTGATTGAGGCTCCGACCAGTTCTGCCCGTGAGGACACCATCTGCACCCTGTGGACAGGGGTTGGGAGGGGTGGGAAGGCTCTACGGAGGGTGGGATTTACAGTGAGATTCCCAGGCTGTTTTCACTGGCTTCCACCAGAGGGGACAGAGAGACAGACTGTGGAAAGTAACAGGACCGACTTTATACATCACCCATCCACACGCGGCTCACACTCTGTACATGAACAAAGAGCCAGCAGAGGCGGTGGAGTTGGGGCTACTTCCGCGGGGAGGCTATTTCTCAAAACACTCCTGGAGTTCCTCTGCTACAGAAGTCTCCGTTTGCCTGGAAAAGGGACGACAGCACACCGGGGCTGTCTGCCTTGCCCACGGTCCCCCAGTCTGGCCGGCAGAGGGGGCTCAAGCTCGCAGCCCCCTCAATGCTAGTGTAGAAGCTCCACGCTGGGCTCCTCGGGCTGGGAGCCACCGAGGCAGGAATGGCCCCAGGCAGGCAGGGGCACCACTGGGGATGCTGTGGGCAGTTTCCAGCTACCTGTTTCAAGAGAGCTGACTGGCCAAGACGAACAGACAGCGCAGCTCTCCCCCGCGCTGCCCTGGAGGCACTGGTTTGGGTCGGGTGAGCGATGGGACAGATGTGTCTCTTGGAGCTCTCCCCAGCCCCTGGGCCCTCCAGACAGGAAGCCAAGGGCAGACAAATGAGGAATTCTCGGAGGAACCACCGCCCACTGCCCTGCAGGCACGCGACAGGTTTCAAGCCTCTGAAGTGAGGGTTCAGGACGGCGCCCCGAGTACTGCTGCGCTGAGGGCCATGGGACAGCTCGCCACGCTGCTGTCACTACTGCAGGGGAGGGTGTAGCGCCGGAAAGTGAGCCTCCGGAGTAGGAAGACACTGAACCACAAAGCATGGAGACTGGAAAGGGCAAATGCAGCCCCTGCCCATGTAAAAATAAGACCAAGGCCGAAGGGTTGAGCTGCCGTGGGGCCACACACACACTTGGTGGCAGAACTGGCACCTGACCTCAGCCTGCTCGATTCACTAGATCATGGTACCTTGTAAACCCATAAGGCAGCATGGCTACTTTGAACTCTAAATGAAAAGAGTTTAGAATTCCCACAAATTGAAAAAGCCCAACCCAAGCTAAACTATTCATATGCATTTATAGTTTAGCAACAATTACCCCCAAGCGTGTGGAAGGATCAGTTAGTGACTTTACCAAAACACAAAGGGAAGCATTCCGCATGCTCCCAGGCCTCCTCCAATCCCGACCTCAGAAACTTCCACCCGTGGCTCCCACTTTATGCTGGCGCCGTGCAGCACAGGCCCTGCTCAACGCACACCCAGAGCTATCCTCCCACCCGCCCTTCCAAATCAACCAGCATTTTGTCGGTCAAGGTCTCATTGAACCAGCCTCTCTTGCAGCTGGGGTGGCTATGCCAGAGCATTCCAGCCAGAAAGATAAGGTGGAAGTCTGCCTCCCCTCCAGCCAAACGGGAATCCTCCCCAGGGTGGGCTTGGCCATCCTCGTCTTGCTGGCTAGAGATGCAGCAGCCGTTCTGCCACCATGAAGACAAGGCCACAAACTAAAGCAGGAGGGAGTGCGACAGGAGGTGCTTGGCCCTGGACGACAACGTTCACAAGCTTGGGACTTCTTGTTGCTGGAGACAAACTCCCATGAGTTTAAGGTGATGCAGGGGGCTTTATCCCTGAGGCCTGCACAGTCCCAGGGGACCAAGTGCTGTCACAAGCAGGGTGTCCCACCTTGAGCACTCAGAGGAGCAGCTGGGATGACTCCCCACCACCCTGAAGAGCCGGTGCTCTGAGCTTCCCTTCCTGAGATGCACCCATTGTGCTGGCCCACGCTGTGGTCCTGGGGCCTTCCCACGGGATTCCCTGAGAAGGGGCTTTTAAACTGCAGACTTTAGCACCTACCCCACACCCACTGAATCAGAACCGCTGGGGCCAGCACACCCAGAACCACCGGCTGTGTAGCCTTCCGTGTGTCCCCGCCACACCGCAGAGCCTCTTCAAGGCCTGTGAACGGGGAGAAGCCGCACTGACTGCTGTTCACGTGTGTCTCGTGGGATGAAAGGCGTCACTGACTCTCATGAATCAACCCCTCTCACCTGAGGAGGGGCACCCAGTTTATGTGGGAGCATCTTCTCGTTCCTGGTAGCTCAGTAAACAACGAAGCACCAATGAAACGTAAGAATCCACGTCAAGTGCCTGGCGTGAGGAGTGATAAGGGCTAAACAGTCGTTTTCCACGTAAACACACACAGGCAATGAACACGCGTGGGGACTGCCACACCAGGAGAGGAAGAGCAGAGAGGGGCTCAGGAAGATAGCTGTGTCTCTTGCGAGAATCTAAGGGAGGGCTGATGGGGGCAGGAGCCCACGAACACTGCTTGGATAAGGACACTAAGGAGGCCTTCCAGACCCAGCCGCTTTCAAACGGGCTCTCTGGCCAGTTTCAGCCAGAGCAGCCACACTCGCGGTCCTGCTAAGGTTGTCTGGCTAATGACATCGACCGTGAAAAGGCTCTGCGGCTTGAACACAGCTTGAACACATAACGGATTGTTTTGGGTCAAGGCCCAGGGAGGGAAGTGTTTGTGGGGCTGGGGCCCCCAACTCCTCACCAGGTGGGCTCCCCCAGTACCAAGCCGTGTCCACAGGCCTCACAGGGACAGGGGCTGGGGAGTGGCAGGAACAGCCGGCATGACCACACCAGACAGTTCTGACGGTCCCTCTTGCTGTGACAGTTTAGGAAGCAGGTTTACGTCGCACCCGAGACCTCATTGGTCTGTGGGCTGCAGGGAGAAGGCTAAACATCACTCCAGGAGCCGTTGCCCCCCGGCCCTGCCCCCGGCCTCCTCACCCCGATGGCCACACACTAACAGCACAGGAGCAGGGGCGGGGTGGGGGCAGGGGTGGGGCGCACACCGGCTCCCCTCTGTCTCCGTCACCACCCAGCCTTCAGCAGCAGCTCCTGGAGTGGCAGCGCCCCCGAGGAGAGCCCGGGATGTGAGCGGAAGACCCAGCTCCTCCTCGTAAAATCAAGTCTCCCCACATCTCTAGGTCTGTGAGACGCCTGCTTCAAGCGAGGACCCGGTGGGCTTCCCTGGTGGTGCAGTGCTTAAGAATCTGCCTGCCAATGCAGGGGACATGGGTTCGAGCCCTGGTCCGGGAAGATCCCACATGCCGCGGAGCAACTAAGCCCGTGCGCCACAACTACTAAGCCTGCACTCTAGAGCCCGCGAACCACAACTACTGAGCCTGCGTGCCACAACTACTGCAGCGTGCATGCCCGTGCTCTGTAACAAGAGAAGCCACCGCAATGAGAAGCCCTCGTGCCGCAACAAAGAGCAGCCCCCCGCTCACCACGACTAGAGAAAGCCCATGTGCAGCAACAAAGACCCAAAACACAGCCAAAAATAAATAAGATTTTTTAAAAATTAGAGGCTTCCCTGATGGCGCAGTGGTTAGGAATCCACCTGCCAATGCAGGGGGCACAGGTTTGAGCCCTGGTCCAGGAAGATCCCACATGCTGCGGAGCAACTAAGCCCGTGAGCCACAACTACTGAGCTTGTGCTCTAGAGCCCGTGTGCCACAACTACTGAGGCCGCGTGCCTAGAGCCTGTGCTCCACAACAAGAGGAGCCACCACACTAAGAAGCCTGCCCACCGCAACGAAGAGTAGTCCCCGCTCGCCGCAACTAGAGAAAGCCCGCGTGCAGCCACGAAGACCCAACGCAGCCAAAAGTAAATAAAATATAAGGGATAAAATCTATCTTTAGAAAAGAAAAAAGTGAGGACCCAGTGCTCACACCACAAGGTTTCCAGTAAGAGTAGCTACAAGATGAGACTCATTCACGCCCACATTCCAGTAAGAGAAAGAACAATCAAACGTGGACCCAGGCCGAGGCTCGGGCCCCAGCCTCTGGGTGTCCAGGCAGCACTGGAGACTTCACTCTGGGGACCAGCGTCTCTCAGGAAGCCCGCCCACCACCAGGCGAGGGCAGGCCTCTCGCAACACGTGTCCCCACGGGGCCACGCGCTTCCTCTTCCACGCGCTGTCAGGCTGCAATCACGTGGCTGGCTTTCCACTCCACCGACGCCCATCTCTGTCTCCCATTAGATGGTGTTTTGCTCACCACTGTCTACAAGGCCTAGCAGGGTACCTAGTGCAGAGCAAGTGCTTAATAACTGTGTTAAATGAGTGCAAAAACTAAATAAAAGCCACGACGTGGAACGTTATTCAGCACTAAAAAGAAATGAGTTCTCAAGCCATGACAACACAGGGAAGAAGTTTAAAGGCACACGACTAAGTGAAAGAAGCCCATGGAAACACTAAACAGATGAGTGGCTGCCAGGGGTGGAGGGAGGGAGGGATGAATAGGCGGATCATGGGGGTTTTTAGGGCAGTGACGCTATTCTGTATGACACGGTAATGCTGGATACAAGTCCTCATACATCTGTCCAAACCCAAAGGATGCACAGCACCAAGAGTGAACGCTAGTAAACCACAAAGTCTGGGTGACAGTGACGTGTCCACGTAGGTTCATCAGTTGCAACTGCTACACAGCTCTGGCTGGGGACACTGACACTGGGGGAGGCTGTGCGTGGCTGGGACAGGGGGCACACGGGAAATCTCTGTACCTTCCCCTCAATTTTGGTTAGTTTTGTCACCTCAATTTTGCTGTAAATCGAAAACTGCTCTAAAAAGAAAGATTGTTAAAGATAACAAAGCCGCTGCGGGGTCTCACCTGCCCATCATGCCGGCGCTTCTTCATGAACTGGGTGATGCACATGCTGCCCACCGACTTCCTCTTGAGCGAGACAGGCGTCCCCTGGCTGGGCCCTGCGGCGGGGACGCTGCCACTGTCCTCCCTGGTGGCCGAGGGCACTGTGGTGACGTAACTCCACTGGCAGGGCACGGGCAGGTGCTCCTGGGCAAAGCTCTTTAGCACCTGTGGGTGGACGTACCAGCACATCCTGTAGTCGGGTCTCTTCTCATACACTGAGTTCTCAGAAATAATCCGCTTAAGCCTGGCCTTGGAGGGGACGGCGGTGTCCTCGCCGGTGGTGGGGGTCTGTGGGCGGGAATGGCCAGGGCTCGGGGGGCTGGCGGTGCTGAGCTCAGGGCTGCCGGCGTCCTTGCTGAGCAGTCCTCGGCGGCAGCACTCCTGGAACTCCCGGATGATCACTTTGCTGCCATTCACGTTCCCGTGCAGCAGCGGGAGCAGCTGGGCCAAGACTGGCAGGGAGAGGGGGACACGTGGATGAGACTCGGGGCGGGATGGGATAAACGTGGCACCCGGGTTCCCCAACCTGTCACCGAGGCCGAGAAACACGGTCAGCTTCGGGTGGCCTTTTTTTCCCTTCTGGCTTTATTGAGATGTAATCAACACACAGCACTGTGTAAGTTTAAGGTGAGCAGCAAAATGCTTACTGACATCACAAAATGACCAACCACGATAGGTTTAGTGCGGGTGGCTTTTTATGGGTGGACTTAAGACACATGAACTTGCTCCAGAAGAGATTCTGAGAGGCCCAAGCCCCAGGAGGCAGGACTCGTTGCGATAAACTGTCATGTTTCACTTCATGCACCTGTTTCCTTAGTAACAGTCCTCACGTTCTGCTTCTGAGTGGCGGGCCCTCCCCAGCTTTGAAGAGCTAGGGATGTGTGTGCTGGTTGGGCAAACAGGCCGACTGAAGTGGCTGCCCTGTGCTGCTCCCGTGAGTGTCACAGAAATGACACACGCGCTCAACAAGCGCTGGCTTTGGCTATTTTTTTGAAGAACTTCTGAATTACCATGCCACGTGCCTAGGAAGTCTCCTGCCTGCCCCGGGCCTGGAACTCCCTGGGCCTGGAGGAGGTGGGAGCCCGAGTCCTCCGTCCCCACCCATCCCCGGCACTCACTCTGCTGGTCCTTCTTCTCTCTCTTGGAGGCCTTGGGCATCTGCTCCTCCTCGGGGGGCGCGGTTTCCAGCAGGCAGGCCGTGAACTGCTGCAGCACCTTCAGGTCAGCTCCACTGTCCCTGTCGGCCGCCCAGACACAGCCGATCTTCACGGGCTGGAGGATGCGGAACCTCTTCCCCTTGGCCAGAAACTCGTCCCACTCCTTGGCCTTCAGTTTCTGGCGAACCTTGTGGTTCTCTGGGTCGGCACACTCCTTGCAGGTTAGAGAGGAGCAGACACTTGCTCAGGGTCCCCCTCCCCGGCACCTGTGGTCCCAGCCTCTGGGGCAGTGACGGCACGTGCAGGGGCGGGCCGGTGAGGAACGGCGCCCACCCAGCTTCCACCCCGCGACAGGTGATGAAACAGGCAGAGAGTATTTTCGGATTGAATGATAACTGGCACTTTCCCCCATTTGGTGCCTTAGGTGCGTCTGCCCCCTCTGGCCATCCCTGGGTAGTCACAGGTATTTTTTATTACCTCGCCAGTAGCCTCTTAACGCCACTGTGGGTTTTCTGATTAACATGTGATCCTGAAGCTGAAATCACCATGCCCGGCCCTCTCCCACCCCAGACTGGTGCCACTGTCTAAGGCAGATACACTGCGGGCCCAACGAGACCTGTCTGCCTCGTTGGCTGGGAACGTACGAAGAACACAGGCCCCGCAAGTCTGGCTCTGAGACAAGTCACTCCCACAGTGGCATCAGCCCTGTCAGCTTCCCCACTACCCAGACACCACTACCTGGCAGGCCTTCAGAGCCCTAGAAATGGCTCCCTCAACAGTCCCACCATCTGGCAGAACTGAGAAAGCTGGGGTGGGCGGGAGTGCTGAGCCTCTGAGGCTGTGGGGAGCGAGGTCTACGCGGAATCGGCCGTGGGGGTGGGCTGAGACCTATGTCACCACCCCCAGGTCGGCGGCCACCAAGCTCCGGACCCATCCCCTCCCCGTTCACCCCTCACCTCGGTTACTCCTTCATCCTCAGACAGGTACCCATGGGGCACGAAGAAACCATCGTCCTCATCCTCATCCTCTCCCACCTCATCGTCGTCATCCTCAAGAAGAGAAAAAAGTACGTTCATGTGTGGAAACAACACATGCTTCACGTAAAATTTCAACCTGTGAACATCTAAGAAAGAAAAAGCCTCCTACTGCTTCCAGTCTCATTGCTGTGCACACCCTGAGGATCAGCCAAAATCCCATTACCCAGCCCCCTCCCCCATTGTGCTCCAGCGGGGGTGGGGGTCAGGCAGGACACAGATAAGCACGGCCCAGACGTAAAGCACCGGGAGTGGTGGGCCCCTCGGTGAGGCAGCGAGCAGACGGGCCCGTCCACCGCCAGGCAGGTTACTGCCACCCAGTAAGGTTTTCCCAGAACAGCCGTAAACCCGGATGCTGTGTGTGAGGGAGCCCGGCCCGGAAGCCGTAAGCAGCCCGGCCGCGCTCACCCCTTCGCTGTGGGAGAGGGACTCCCCTGGCTCGTCCTCCTCCCACTCCTCGTCGCTGTCCACCTCGTAGTCAAGGAGGCTCTGAGGGGGCAAACACGCGGTGGTCACTGTCGTCCTCAGGGTGGAAGGGGAAGGCAGAGCACGAAGGCTAGAACACTCAGGGAGTTCCCAGAGCCCAGTGACAAGGGCACACTGGGAACGAAGCGCAGAGGGTCGGGAGCAGCTGCCCGCACGCTCACCCGGTCCTGGGCCCAGGGGTCCCTCGGGTGGATGACCGTCGTCTTCCTGTTCCACGTCCCCCAGTAGGCCGGCCGGTGGTTCTCGGAAAACTGCAGCAGCTTCATCCTGCCAAACCTCCTCCTTTCGGGGACGCCGTCCACTTTGCTACTCTCCAAGATCACCACGTCGCTGAGGGGAGACACCCCCGCTCAGAGGCCCTTCTGTGGCTCGCGCACCCACCACCAACGGCCTTCCCCCCAGGGCAGCAGGCGGTGACAGGCAGCCCCAAAGCAGAGGCATCACCTGCCCCGAGGCAGGCTAGCATTTACTCCAGGGGCGTGGCGCGAGGAGAGGGAGGAGCCCGACTGTCCAGCAGCTGCCCCACAGTGCGCACCAAGGCGGCGTGTGACGGGTAAGCTGGCAAGAGTGGGGAATGTTCCTGCCCTGCCGGGAGGCCGGCACACACAGCCTGCCCTCCAAAGCAGGGCTTTCTGCGAAGCCATCACACCCGGGAGACTCTGGAGGCTCAGGGGAAGCCGGAAGAGAGAGGTCTGGGGAAGCAGCCGAGTCTGGGGCCTGAGGCCCGGGAGGGAGAGGACCGGCCAAGGCCACGGGACACAGGAGCGACCAGAACGCAGGGGTCTGCCCGGGCCGCTCAGGGCTCTCTGACATCACCAATGGGCAAACGGCAGTCTCTGCCTGCACTAACCTGTTAAAAAGCTCTGTGTTCTGGTTACAAACCACGGTGGGTCCGGACCTGAGGGGCCGCCGGCTTTTCAGATCTTTCAGGAAGGAGAATTCGCCGCTCTGCTGCTGGAGGAGCTGGTCTAACTGGTCACAGAGGTCTTGGTCGAAGGCGGTCCGACAGCGAGGGGCGAGGACCATGTGCTCTTTGATTTCAAAAGGGGCAAACTTCCCACAGGAACCGGCCAGGGTCTGAAATGGAGAAGGGGCATGATGGCACCTCTACTGTGACAGACCCACACACAGCAGCGGCGAGGAGGAGCCGCCGGAAGTGAGGCCTGGTGCTTTCGAGTCGTCCAGGTTGGGAGGTCAGAGGAGACGCGTACACAGGCCACACGCTGCTTGATGGCATTTACGTGGGTTTCTGGAAAAGGCGAAACTACAGGGCCAGAGACTGTGTCGGCAGCCGCCAGGGCTGAGGTGGAAGGAAGGAGCCGTCTCGGGGGACGGAAATCCTCTACATCTTGATGACGGAGGTGGCTGCAGGGCCCTGTACATCGTCAGGACTTGCTGATCAGTACTCCTGAAAAGGACGGATCTCACTGGATTTTTTTTTTTTTTAAGGATAATTAGACCTTGATGAGCAAACAGAGACCTAGGAGAGTGACCCGCCACACTGTTACAAGATGACTCGAAACAGAGCTGAAGCCTGATGTGAACCTGAAACATGGGTGTCTGTATCCTAAGAATCCTCCTCAGTAAACCCTGGTAGGTTTTTTTTTTTTTTTTGGCTGTGCCGGGCAGTATGTGGGATCTTAGTTCCCTGACCAGGGATGGAACCTGTGTCCCCTGCAATGGGAGCACAGAGTGTTAACTACTGGACCTCCAGAAATTCCCAACCCTGGTAGGTTTGAGTTCCCTTCTTAGAGCTCCTTCAGCATCATGAATGTCTGTGTCAGCGGATCCTGAGGGTGGCAGCAAGTGAGGACAACATGGGGGTCAGGAGGAGCCTGTACGTCTCTGAGGTTGGGTATAAGAAGGCCAGCCTTTCACCCCAGCAAGAAAACAACAGCTGAGGCCAGCACCCTCGCTGTGGGTCGCATGGTAGGGTCACCCAGGAACTGTTTAAGATCCTGATGCCCAAGCCAGGCCCATCAGGTTCTCGGGGATGGGATCCAGGCTCCAGTGATTTTTTTTTTCTTTTTTGCGGTACGCGGGCCTCTCACCGTCACGGAGCTCAGGCTCCAGACACGCAGGCTCAGCGGCCATGGCTCACGGGCCTAGCCGCTCCGTGGCACGCGGGATCCTCCCGGACCGGGGCACGAACCCGTGTCGCCCGCATCGCCAGGTGGACTCTCAACCACTGCGCCACCAGGGAAGCCCCAGGCTCCAGTGATTTTTTAAAGCTCCCTGGTGAGTCCAACACACAGCCGAGGCCAAGAACCAGCAGACTGTTCTCCTCACTAACAGCTGCTGGGAACATCGGGTATCCGTACGGGGAAACATTAGGGCCACGCCCCAATCCACGGGCACAAAGAATTCCAGCTAAGCTAAGGAACTAAATAAACATAAAAAAACAAAACTTAAGCTAAAAAAAAAAAAAAAAAAAAACTGGAAAAAATTAAAACGTGTCTATAACCACAGGATACATAAGGCTTTCGAAGCAAAAGCCAATTACGATAAAAGAATAAAAATGTTCACATTAAAACGAAAAATTTCTGTACAACGAGACACCATCAACAAGTCAAGGGGGAAGGAATGGACTGAAGGAAGTATGTGCAGTGTACCCCACCAAGAATGAAAACCCAGACTATAAAGAACCAGAGATAGGGGAAAAAGCCTATCCTATAGAAACATGGGCAAGAAACAGGAACTGGCAAGTCACAGAAAAAGAAATAAAATGGCAAGCAAACATGAAAAGATGTTCAACTGCACTGAGAATCAAGGAAAAACGAAGTGAAACAAAGATACGTATTTTTCACCCATCAGGTCGGCAGTTATAAGAAAATTCGTCACACCCAGTGCTGGCAGTAAGTAGGCGGAGAGGACATATTTTGACACACTGTGGGGACGGGAGACTGTCCATCAGCATTTCCTGCTGGGAGGGCACTTGGACAATAACAAATACAACTCTGTCAACGTTGTGTCCCCAGGACATAGTGGCAAGTCCGCATCCTGAGAGGTGTGCTGGTGACATCCATGCACTGCTTGGGGGGGATCAACAGGGGAGGGGGATATCAACGATGATGCCACCCACACCACACTTTATGCAGCAACGAAAAAGAATGAAGAGAGGCCAACATGGCAAGAATCCAAGATAGGGCTAAGCGAACAAAGCGGTAACATAATAAATTCATGATTTGTTACCTACATAAATACACAAATATACGAAGGGATGCACGCGCCCAGAGAAAGATCTGGAAGGACACCCTTGTATCAGAGGGGGTGGGTCACACCTCTGGAGCATGGAGGGATGCGGGGGACGGAGGTCTGGGGTCTCCACAGGCAGAGGATGGTCTAGAAGGTGACCGGATGGCAGATGGGGAAGCAGAATCCTGTGCTGAATCCCACATGTTTTATGTTCAACCTTGTCTCCTATGTTGAGCAGAAAATCTCCGAGGGTGAGGACCGGGTCTTCCTCCCTTACACCTTCCCACACGGCTCCCAGCACAAAACTGTTGACGAAGCAACCTCTAAACGCTTGGCAGTTTTAGCAAACGTGCCACTTTTTGCCTTTTTGAGCACACAGTGAATGACAAGATATCGAACCTCCAGATCCTACCAGAGATCAAAGCTCCCTGGGCAAGCAGAGGCTCCTCTTGATGAAAGCAGAGCCAGTGGGTCAGAAGACGTCTTTTTATTTTTCAAAAGGAACAGCCTGACAAAGGCCAAAAGTAAAGCCAAAGGAAGCCAGTTGCTCACCTTGGGGGCCTGTGGAGTCTTTGGTTTCTGAAAGAACCTCGTGATTTCCGCCTTCTCGGCTTTAATGCGCTGCAATGTAAGAGAAGAGGAGGATGAGGAAGAAATGAAGAGAAACTGTTCTAAAACATGCAAAAGCCCCTAGAACTGAACCCCAAGCATTTTTAGGTTGAAAGCATTATTTTGATGTTAGCTCTCAAAACCCACAAGCGGGTACCAGGCAGTCTCAAAAGGTCAGAGCTACAGAAGGACCGGGATGTCAAGCCAGCAGGCACGTGTCAGTCCCTGGGCCCCCCACCCCGCTTCCCACTACCTCCAGGATGATATCCGATATTCAGCAGTAGTCAGGCAAAAGACCCCGCTTCTCAAACACACAGGAAGATGCAAGTTCTGGGAGAACATGCTACCTTTTCTTCTTCTCTCAACCGTTTCTCCTCTTCCTTTTTCCGCTTCTCCTCCAGCTTAGCCCTAAGAGACATCAAACTCAGTTTCACCAACCAGCACAGGCCCGGCCCACACCCGGCAATCGTCCCGAGGCCAGGCATGGGGAGGGGGAGGGGGAGGGGGAGGGGAGGGAGAAGGGGGGCGGGGCACGCACTCCAGGGCCTCCTGGCGCTCCTTGCGCCGCTCCTCCTTGCGCCGCTGCTTCTCTGCCTTCTCCTTCTCATCCTTCTCCCGCTTCTCGCGCCGCTCCTTCTCCTTCAGCTCCTTCTCCTCCTCCCTCTTCTTTCTGGCCTCCTCCTTGGCCCGCCTGGCCTCCTCCCTCAGCTTCTCCTTCTCCTCCTTCTCGGCCCGGAGCTTCAGCTGCTTGCCCAGGCGCTCCTTATCCTGCACGGGAGACGGTCCACAGCTCAGCCCCACGGATGCCACAAGGGCCGCGCCAGCGTCCGGGGGCGGCAGTGCGCAAGCGGAGGGGAGGCACAAAGGAACCAGCCCCGGGAGCAGCCTGCTGGTCAGCGTCCTTACAAAGAGGGGGCTTTTCAGTCCATTACATTTCCTTCTGTCATGAGAAAGGCGATGAGGGTTAGCCGACTGCCACAGGACCTTCTGGGCAATTCAAAGTAAGATGCGTTTAAGACACCGTCTTCAAACGTGGGATGAGGGTCAATTTTTACTTAATTAAAAAAGACTAAGTAAGCACCTCTAGGCTGCCTACGCCGGGTACCTGCTGTTGGATCTGAACTGCATTTCTGCTCAGAAAGCTGTGGTGAAATAAAGACACAAAAACACCCACAGGTTTTGCCTCCCTACCTTCAAAACAAAAACATTTTCCTTCCCGTCCCCCCAAAACTATTCCAGACAATAGGGTTTCTTTTCTTTCTCTTGAAGTGGGAGAGTGGGATGAGACAAGGAGGGGGAACCTGACGAGCAAGTCTTAAAAACAGGGGGGGAACTGAGACTTCCCTGGTGGCGCAGTGTATAAGACTCCGCGCTCCCGATGCAGGGGACCCGGATTCAATCCCTGGTCAGGGAATTAGATCCCACATGCATGCCGCAACTAAGAGTTCACATGCCACAGCTAAGGAGCCCGCCTGCTGCAACTAAGACCTGGCGCAACCAAATAAATAAACTAATTAATTAAATATTAAAACAACAAAAACAAAAAACAACAGTGGGGAACAGATGAGAACACATTAAAAAATTTAAAAAAAAATTTTTTTAATCTTTACAGCCATTTCTCAAAAGAAAAAATTCTTTTTATCTTTAAAACCATTTCTCAAAAAACCAAACGAACAAACATTTCTTGGGATCTGAAAAGGTCAGATGTTAAGAAAGGACCCAGAGTGATCTCTATGACTATGGCAGTGCCATTTCATCACCAGCAGGAGGAAACAGCTAGTTTCTTGGATATTCTTTAAAGCGGGAACATCTTTAATCACATTAGTTCCTCATTCCAAAGAATTCATATGTGGCCTGGGGCGCTGGGCTATTATATAATTTTGATTTTGTATTAAACAAGTTTCACCTCCCAGACTGAAGGGCATTACCTTCTAACATAGCGCAGGGTAATTCTCAAGGACAGGAACCACCAAAGATGGGCTTCTCACCTTTGGCAGAAGCCCGACAACTCAGCTTTTGGTATGGGCCTATGATCATGCCCTCGTCCCTAGAGAATATCCTACCCTCTGCCCTGATCAACCTTTGCTCGCTTCACAAGAGCCATGGAGGCATGCTGGTAGAGATCTGAGAAAGTCCCTGCCAGGTACCCCCCGCACGTGACCCGTGGGATACCTGAAGAAGGGGCTGGTCTGGATCGAGTAACTGAGTAAATAACGAGACCAGCCACGAGTGCCGGGTGGTGAGGAGGAGTCTCCCCCGGCTAACTATGAGGACAGGAGGCTTCTGGAATCAGGCCCTCCCCACTCCCGCCCCACAGGTGCCCATCTCTGAAACTACAATGAAGAATGAGATAAACTCTAAAATCAAACACAGCCATGAGGCAGACGGCACAGGAAGTGCCTGGTGAGTGCACAGCCAACTGTCATCAACGCCCCTTCCGTGAGCTGGTCGGGGAAGAAGGCCACGGCCTTCACTGCAATTCATCCAGTAAGGAAGAAGGCCCCTGCACTGCTGGGTGTGAAACGTGGTGACCTCCAGGTAACAGAATGGAAGACTCAGCAGGGAACCGCTAAACAGTAATCACCCATCTGATGTAGGGGCCACCATGGTACAGCGCCTGGGAAGGGATGGAACTTCAATCTACGTGCGTAGGAGGCTGGGGTGCAGGGAGAGCCACTGGGTTCTTTTTAAGGCAATTTTAAACTACAGTGGGGCTGCTCAACTATTACGACACTCAGAACTAATTATAATAAGAGCTTAGAAAAGCCTACGTGCAAAACCTTAGGATTCAACAAACCTAAAACTGATGCAACCCATAAGCACGAGGCCCAGTTATGCAAAATGAAGCAAGAATCAAAATAATGCTCAGAACAAGCAGGGGAGAGTGAAAACGGGGCCAGAGAAGGGCAAAGGGCTTTGCTTCCTATTTACTGCAAAAAGCGCACCCAGGGAACTTTCTATTTCAGGGGACATGTCTTACTCTTTGCGGTCTCATCTTGTTCTTCTCTGCAGAGCCTCTGACCAATTTCTTACTTATCTGAAAGGAAAGACATTGATCTGTAAACAAGGGTTGCTTCAATCACTTTAACACGTTTAACATACCGCACAGTCCTTGGGGAGGGCAAGGAGAAAACAATGTAAAACAACAACAGTGAAAACCTTTCCGGGTACCAGTTCCAGCAAACAGAACCAAAACTTCTTAGCTGGGTCACAAACTCCAACGCATGTGGGGATAAAAGGGGAGACTGGGAGGCAGATAACCAAAAAACGTAGGAGGCTAAGCTGGAAATAAGAAGCCACAACCAGGGGCCTTGGTGTCAGGGAGACACAGAGTGGTAGGTCTGTAGGCACCTGGAGAGGAGGCGCCCTGGCCACAGAGGACGGAGTCTTACAGGCATGCAGCCCAGCACTGCTGCTGCCCCTTCTGCTTCTCCCAGGAGAGGCTGACAGTGGAAATTTCCTGTGTGAATACAGGCACACCAACACAATGCCATTTTCCCAACAGCATTTGCTCCCTTTGTGGCTCTGTGTCACATTTAGGTAATTCTCACATTTCAAACTTTTTCATCATTATTATACTTGTTATGGTGATCTGTGGTCAGTGATCTTTGATGTTACCATTGCAAAGATAACGACTTGCTGAAGGCTCAGACAACAGCGTTATTTGCAGTGAAGTATTTTTTAATTAAGGTATGTTCTTTTTTCAGACATAATGCTACTGCACACTAAATAGACTACAGTACAGTGTAAACATAACTTTTATATGCACCGGGCAACCAACAGATCCACGCGACTCTCTTTATTGTAATACTCGCTTTACTGTGGGGGTCTGGAACCAAACCTGCATTATCTCCAAGGTCTGCTGTAATGTCTACAAATCAACACCCCGTGAGTCAAGTAAGACACGTTTACAGGCTGGATTCCCATGTTTGTACCCCCTGCCCAGCACAGCCCTGCTTCTTAGAACACAAAGTAAACGCCCAGGAAGAGAAGTCAGCTGGCCAGAGGTGGCAATCTCGTCTAGAACCCCTGTGTTCTAGAGCACAGCATGCTCTATCATCCTGCTTCAAATTGAGCATGGGCTACAAGGACTGACCAAGACGCACGGCTGGACTCCCTCACCGTGCTGGCTAAATGGTCCCAGGTAGGAATACGCACAAGGAGTCCAGGCTACTGGCCTAAGCTACCTCCAGAGCAGGGAATCCTGGCGAACAGACCATTCATTGCATGGAAGACCAATGGGGAGAGTTCAGACTGGAAAGAAATACCCACCCGGGCTCATTTTAGACTTGAGGAGGCAGCCAGAAAATGAGACGAGGTGAAAAACCGAAAGCCCACTTCTCTTGAAATTGTCTGACATGCCAACAAAACTATGTAAAAACAGTGCTTCCTCTATCTGGGAAAGCCTTGCCCTAAGACTTCCTACCGAAGAAAACTACAGATTAAGACATCCTTCTTACTCAGGACGCACTGAGTCCTTTCCGGACTAAGCCTTCCCTCAGGAGAGGGCCGCGCACCGTCATGTGAAAGCCATGTGATTGGGAGAGCGCGCAATCCCACCTCACTGCGCAGGCGCGCACAGAAACGCCAAAGCCGTCTTACCAAGGGCTTAAGAAAAAGTATCTGCCTCTCCAGCATCCACTTGGCCTGCCAAGCCTGCGGACTTGAGCCCCACAAGAAAGGATTTAACAGCAGGACTTGTAAAGGTGCTGTGTCTATATCGTTGTCCTTTGTGTTCAAAGATGGTAGCACCAAACGTGACTGCCAGACCGCTATATGAGGGTGTTTGGGGAGCAAGACGCATCTGTTCGGTCTTGCCCATACTTGTTGAATTTCAGCTGCGGAATCAGTGCCTTTCACAATTGTCCCCTTTGCTGTGAGTCCAGGAATGAGAGAGTTGACGTGACTACCAAGAGCTGGCTTAACAATATCCAACAACCAGAGCAGTTACGATTTTATTTAAAACTAGTATCTCTATTGCTGTACCAGGCACTCGGATAGACCTTACTGAACAGATATAATTTTAATCTTGACCTTTGGCCCAAGTATTTATAAAACTCTCTCAAAATATAGGCCACACATTTTACCGACCTGGAACTCAGTTACCAAAAAACAAGATCCAGGATTCCACAATGAGGTTGAAACACACACATCAACTACCCCAAAGAGTCAAGGCAGATATAACCACGTCTGTGAGGTAAAATTCCTGCACTTTATTCGGGAGAATCCTAGGGCCCACTCACTCTGATGTGATACATAAGGAGGTCTAATTTCTAGGCCCAGAGCAAGTAAGCAGCAGTAAGTGAGCGGAGGAGAGGTGGCTGTGGACAGGCCCCGCAGCAGCTAGAAACCTGACAGCAGGGGAGGGACAGCAGGCAGAGGGGAGACACAACCCTAACTGGTCCAGGCATGTGGGGACTGAGAGCAGGCAAAAACTGACACGCCCGTTCCTGTGAGCCTGCAGTTCCACTTAACAACTCAGGGAAGCTCATGACAATTATTGTTTGTCAAGGCCAAGAATTAGAGACAACAGAAATATCCATCAAGGAGAATGACTATGCAAACTGCAGTTTATCCACACCATCACGGGACCATCAGCGTATGATACAGCAGTTAAAAAGAGATCTTTCCATCCCAATGTAAAAAAATTGCTAAGACACCCTGGAATGAAAAAGAAACATATTTACACTATACGGCCCATGTAAAGAAACAAAAATGATACTGTTTATTCTTAGGGATCTCTCACACACACACCACACAGAGAAATATAAGATGAAGATAGGGGCAGCCTGGGGGACAGAAAAAAGCCAAAGGGGGCTGCAATGTTTCAGTGATCTTTTTTAAACATGGAGAATTTAATACTTGTATAATTTAAATTACCTGGGAAACAGTTCCAGCGTCTGTACAGAGGCAAGCCACAGATTCCAATAACACCACCATATCCACACAATCCTTTATGGAACAATAATCTTGAGTCATCAATAATGTAGGCTGAATTACACATCTAACTGCAAACAAACTGGAGAAATGGTTCTATCCTAGGTGGTAAAAAGCTCTGATGACAAATAGCCACGTTCCGGCTAATCAAGAGACCCTGGATTATCTCAAAAAGGTGTTCCTAAATTGTTTTTCAAAGTCGGACTCTAGATACCTGTGAGTACTTTAAAAAACAAAACAGGGACTTCCCTGGTGGCACAATGGCTAAGAATCCGCCCGTCAATGCAGAGGACACAGGTTTGATCCCTGGTCTGGGAAGATTCCACATGCCACGGAGCAACTAAGCCCGTGTGCCACAACTACTGAGCCTGCACTCCAGAGCCCACGAGCCATAACTACTGAGCCCGCGTGCTGCAACTACTGAAGCCCGCGCACCTAGAGCCTGTGCTCCGCAACAAGAGAAGCCACCGCGATGAGAAGCCCGCTCGCCACAAAGAGAGAAAGCCCGCGCGCAGCAACGAAAACCCAACGCAGCCAAAAATAAATAAATATATTAAAAAACAAAAACGAAACAAAGCTCTCTCAGGACACACACACACACACACACACACACACACACACACACAAATAGAGGACCAGCAAATGCTTAGGGGTTCCAAATGCAGAGATTTTACGATTCCAAGTCCAGAACTAACGGAGCCCAGTAAAAACCACACATGTGACATGGTAATAGGAAACAACCTGTAAGCCTTCAACAAGTGTCTGCCTACAGTCTGGAGAGGAGGAGGAGGAGACAGAGAGGGAAAACGGAAGAATAATAGTATTCCCCACAGTCACAGGGGTCAGGAAAAACTTGGGCCCACAGCAGGGAAAGGTGTGAAAGTCAGGTACCAACCATGAAACCAACCAACCAACCAGGAAATCCAGCACTCGCGGAAGGTGAGGAGCTAAACTGGAAAGCTGAGTGTGTGAGGCTCGGGGTGGGCTGTCTCCGCCAGGCTCTCAGGCACCTCCTGGTGATCATTCCATTTTGCTCTCATACCTGTGTTGTCACCCAAAGTCACGGAGCTCTACTCCCATCCTATGGGTGACGGGGGCGATTTCCTGCCACAGGCTGGGTGGCGGGGGTGGGGTGGGGGCCTGAAGCCTTCGCCACCTGCAGTATGAATTATCTGCAAAGCTGTGCGGTAACACTGTCTTCTAGAACATCTCAAAACTCCAAGCCTGTGTTCAGACCCAGATTGAGTGTCTCAGAGGCAGGATTTCCTACACGCAGCCCACTTGGTTTCATGTGCTCAGATGTTGCATGGCCACTCAAGCCAGCGGACAGGAAGTAACACTCTTCTGTGACAAGGCCTAATTGCATGGCTCCCCAGTCCTCAGGCTTGGCTATGGGCATAAAAACAAACTTAAAAAAAAATGAAGCTATTAAGGAGAATGGAAACATGTGTACATGTCCTGCTCTCCAGGTTCACTGGCTGTCATGAGTCATGTGACAAAGTAGCTCTGCAAAGCAGAAGCAGCAGTCTGGAAGGATTCTGAGCAACTGGATGGACAGAACAGAACAAGATGGCTGACGGCAAGAAACTCAAACTCGGATTTTGAGAGTCTGGGTAAAAGCTCAGATGGAAGTTTAAAAAATGAGTATGTCAGTCTGCCACATTTAGAAACTTAGAAGGAAAAAAGATGACCCCGCTCTTGATTGATATTTTGTGTACCTAAAGAGGAAGCCATTTTTCCCATTCTCCAATCTCCTCAAGGAGGTAAAAGACAAGAAATGAAACCATCTAGAAAAATAACTAGCCCCTTAGAGATCAAATTTTAGAAAGCAATCAAGGTTGGTGGTTTATGGTCAGATTAAGCAGGTACAGTTAGCAAATGAATAACCCACCCCAGGATCCAATCTTATGTGAAAGCCTGATGTGAACAAACACAAGTGCTACAAAACCAAAAAAACCCAAAGAACACTGTTCAACATGCTTTGGTATTCTTGACTGATTCTATCAGTTTTACCCACAGGACCTCAAGGACAGGTGAGAAGAGAGACATCGGCCACTGTGCCACTCGGAAGGCAGTAACAGAAACAGGCATTTCCAAAGTCACCCGTCCAGGTCCTTAAACATGGTGCCAGGACTCTCCTCGCCATTCTGGGTGAGGTTTTTAAGATGGGCAGGTCGCGCTGACAAGAGCTGACCCTAAAGAATGCCCCTGTTTTATTCTCCTGCCATCTTGGGGTCTCTCCACCAACGCTTACTGACTGCTTACTGACAGCCACGGCCCTACGAGTCTGTGTTGGAACAGGAAGCGCGCAGGGAGCTGAAGCTAAAGGGTGAGTCAAGGGTCACAGCCGCCCGCTTACACCCGTTAGTCACTAAAGTGGCTGAGATGACCAGCACCGTTAATTAGGTGTGAACAGCGCTACCAGGATGGCGCCGACACACCGGCGACTCACGGAACCATCAGCACATCGCAACGTACACACAACCAAACACCCCAATGGCTTTTGATGCCGGAAAGTCACAGGACTTGGTCTCTGGCGCCACTTGCTCGGCCACGAGCCATCTGGGGGACACAGCGCCCCTGGGTGAAGAGGGAGGGGCCGTACCCAGGAGCCTCTGGATTCCGACGGCACTGATTCGGGGGAGATACTCACTCTGCGGACGGGTGTGGAGGCGGGGAGGGGGCTAGGGCTGCTGTGCTGCTTGGCGGGTGCAGACTGCCCCTCGGGTGAGCTGGTGGGAGAGGAGGAGCTCAGGGACGAATGGCTCAGGACAGAGTCCTCTTCGGGGCTGGACTCCAGTGCCTCGCTCTCGGAGGGCACAGCCTGGCCCGGAGGTGTGGCAGGAGGAGACTTGGCTCGGGGTCTGGCAGCCAGGATATCCTGTAGGACAACCACAGGCACCTTCCCTTTGAACAGGATGCCCCTGGCCCCGCTCCAGCCGTCCTGGTCCTTCTCTGAGCACGTTCTCAGGCCACCGGTCAGCTCAGGGCAGCTTTGGGGCGAGCCCTTCTGTGAAAGTCCCCTCCTCTCTGTGCCCCCCGAGTCAGCACCCCCCACCTCCGTTTTGCACGGGAGGTCTGAAAGGGCCTCTTCGGGAAACGCCAGCTCGTCCTTCTGACTGACCATTGGCAGCCCCCTGTCATCTCCAGCTTCGTCTGTGACCCCGTTTACATTCTCCTGGGAGGGAGAGGCTGCAGAATTTAGCTTATCGTGTCCCATGGTGCCGTCCGGTGGGTCACTCGAGTCCTCCGTCAAATCGATTATGACCACAGTCTGGCCAATACTGGTTTCGACTTGACTTCTTAAAAAGTTATCTAAGGGGCCCTTCCCGTTGACAAGTTTCGGCCTAAAATCTATGTCGGAGCCCATGTGACAGCTGTCCTCCAAGTGGTCCAAAGAGGTCTCTAAACCAGGGACATGACCCTGCACAGGAGCACCCTGAGCGCCCCCCATGTCGTCCAACCCGTCGTCGGTCTTCTCCTTTGAGACAAGATTCAGGCGCTTGAACGGCAGACGAGCTGAAACCAAAAGAGAAGGAGGCCGTCTGTTGAGTGAGAGTGTGAAGAGTGACAATCAATGCTTTAATATTCCACATGCTCAATGAGTAATCGACCTTGCTGTGCTTGGGGGTGGGGGGAATTTCTAAAGTTTAAAAAGGGGTTATCTTCTCATTATGTACTTTTCCAACATCCTAATTAAAAGCAAAAGCAACAAACAAACAAACAAAAAACTGACAAGCTTTCATAGCAGGGACACTGCAAGAATTTCAAAGGAGAAGACACTTTCTGATCTGTTTGAGATTCAGCTCAAATTCCAAAGTTATTTATTATGGGTGGAAATCTCGTTTGAAGATAAGTGCATCTGGCTCTGAAAAGCGAAAGAGATAGATCCATTTGAGGAAAGACTTCGTTCTGCTCCCAGCATCCCAAGCTGTTAGCTCTTCTTGCCAATGAAACAAGTACCCTCCCACTGCATGCCAGCCTTCTGGCTGGTCCCAAAAGATACACAGCAACACCTCAAGAGAGTGAGGAAGTTACACCTCAAGAGAGTGAGGAAGTTCAGGTGAGTGACTTCCCAAGAAGTCCACATGTACTCAAATGCCCAAACATCTTATTAACTATTTTCTAATATAATAGACTCAACAAACAAGCCTGGTTTTGGTCAGTATATAAAATTATCATGCCCTTGGATTCTACAGTTTGCCCCTAATTCTTTAACCTCAGAAGACGGTTGCCCTTCTTGTGTTTCCCACCAACACCAAACCTGCTATCAGTTGACACAGGAGAAGGCAAACTGCTACAGGGGAACCAGATAACCAAGCTTTGAAAACCAGAAACCATCCTTTTTTATACAGTCCAGCCACTAACCTGGCCTAAGGGTAAATCCACCCCCCTTTTTACGCGAAAAGATTTGGGGACACTTCCTGTAAAACGCTGTTCAACCAGGGGCAGCTGTGCCTGCCATGTCTGGAGACATTAAACGTCACGACTTGGGAGATGAGGCTAGGAATGCTGCTAAACTCTCCACAGTATACAGGACAGCCCCCCATGACAAAAACATTACAAAATGTCAATAGTGCTGGAGTAGAGAAATCCAACTGTAAGGGCGGCAACCTCTGGATATGCTCCTGGCCAACAGCAGTGTAATGAAACGGGTTTCCCAGCTTCCAGTTGTAAGATGCAACTGTTTTCTCCCCTTCAGCCCCTTGGAGGCTTCTGCTGGGGACCCCAAGAGATGGCCTCTGCTCAAGGGGAATGGAAAATATAATTGAGAGGACAATGAAGGATATAAACCAGGAACAAATATTTAACCCATTCCCAGAAAGTTACCTTGTATTAACTTCTTGACTGGAAAAGCTGGTCTGTCTTTGCAATCCATGGCTGTGAATAAGTGTCAGAGGATAAGTTATTAAGTGCTGGAAATAATGAAGTAGCAAACACACATGCAGTACCTACTGTGTACAAAGTGGTTGTCCAGTGTGGCTGATTTTGCCCCTAATCCCACCTCCCCAGGAACATTTGGTGACATCTAAGGACATTTCTGGTGTCATGACTGGAGAGAGGGCGCAAACAGCATCTAGTGGGTAGGGGACAGGGATACTGCTAAATATCCTGCAACACACAGGACTGCGCCCCACGACAGAGGATTATCTGGCCCCAAAATGTTAATGAGTTGAGAAATTCTGCCCTGGACACCGTCACAGCTCGTTTTATTTTCCTTGAGCACTTATCACTCTGAGACTTCTGTGTTTATGTCTCCCCCCACCATCAGAACGCCAGCTTTATGACAGCAGGGAAACTTGTTCCACACTGTACCTGTGGCATGGGCTCAGGGCCTGGCACATAGTGGGAAACCAATGAACACAGTAACAGGGACAATGAAAAGAAGACTGAGTAAAAGTAGAGATGAGAGAAAACATTGTATCACTGATTTCACCATTCATATGAGCCCAAATCATCCTCCTCCAAACCAACCCCTCCCCACCAACATACCTGTAAAATTAGAATAGGGCTTATTTTCTTTCAAAACAGAGTTTATAAAAGGTAATACATCTTAAAGCATTTCAAGCTTGCCAAGCTGGAGCTCAAGTGCTGTCAAGAAGTGATAAGGGAGAATGTTTTCCTGCACGCACACAAAAAATCTCAAAAAAAGCATAACGATATCAAAGCTGATGCAGAAATGACTATAAATAGAACCAAATCTTTGGATAAATAACTTCAAATGGCTAGAATAAGTTTAGAAGCTGACACCCGCTAGATCTGGCTTGGAAAAGTCTAGTTCAGTTATTTTGGCCAATCTACATTTTTTTTTTTTTTAAAAGATACATACAAGTGAGTTTTTTTGTGTTTTTTTTTGCGGTACGCGGGCCTCTCACTGTTGTGGCCTCTCCCGTTGCAGAGCACAGACTCCCGACGCGCAGGCTCAGCGGCCATGGCTCACGGGCCCAGCCTTTCCGCGGCATGTGGGATCTTCCCAGACCGGAGCACGAACCCGTGTCCCCTGCCTCGGCAGGCGGACTCTCAACCACTGCGCCACCAGGGAAGCCCCAACTGAGCATTTTTTAAAAGCAGATCAGGGCCTTTTAAAAAACTCAGCTGCCCTTAGATGAAGCTGCTCTCCCCACTTCCAAGCTTGGAATATAAGAAAAGTACTCAGAGACTCACATTTCCTTTCTACCCATTTAAAGATATCATTCTCAAGTTTTCAGTTACCAAAAACATGGATTTCCCCCCATTAGCTGAAGGACACATAATCTTTAGCCACTTAAATTTATTTTTAGGACAACCACAAGGACTTATTGGCATGGCCCTGAGTCACCAGCTTTGATGCAAGTGGAACAGAGGTGACCCGGGGCCCAGAAACAACCTCAGGTCGACATAAAAAGGGATCCCATCCAGGGATTCAGATTGTTCAAAGGTACACATACAAATTAACAAATACTTCTGTATAAACTTACCACTGCTCTTTATCCTGAGATTATATCCCTCCTAATTTTAGTTGGCATTAAAACATCTTTCCCTTTTATGGTGCATGGTCAAAACAGATGGTGCTTTTAAAACTTTTAAATTAAACATGCTTAATGGGTCAAATGACAATCAGTCCCAACTTTATTTATATGAATTCTATGTCTCTTTGAGATCCCGAAGTCTGGAAACAATTAGCACAGTGGTTCTCAGCTAGGGGGCCCCTTGACAATGCCTCGGATACACTTTTGGTTGTCGCAACTGGGAAGAAGAGGTTGCTACTGAGATCTAATGGGTGGAGGTCAGGGATGCTGCTCGACCCCCTACAGCATACAGGATGGCCCCAAATGTCAGTAATGCTGAGGTTGAAAAACCCTGAACTAGACTAGTTGATGTCCCTACCAACACTTAATTCATTCAGCCAACCCATCTTTATTGGGCACCTACTATGTACCAGGCATTGTGCCAAGTGCTGGTGGTAAAATGGGAGTCAAGCAGGGGAGACAAGCCGTTTGGTCTTCCTTGGTTCACCACCCCACGTTTTGGGGGCCTGCCAGGCGCCAGAAAGCCCCCTCCCAAGACACAGGAAGCAGAAAGACAGGTCTTCACCATGCATATCCGGCAGCATCAAGAACCCGAGACCCCTACCATCCGGGCCGCTTACCTGGGCTGGCCCTGACCCGCAGACGCAGTTGTTCTGGTCCCCGAGCCCGTGTGACCCCGGACCTCAGTTTCCCCACCCGGCCACAGGGCCGCTGCACGGTTCAACTTGTCCAGGGGACACAAACGCACTCGGTAACCTGCAAACCCGTCCCTTTCGCCTCCCTGGGCCTCAGCTTCCCCTCCTGGCTACACGCACACCCGTCACCGCAAAGCGCTCTGGAAGGACAAATTGACGCAAAAGTGCCGGAAAAAAAATGGTTGCGGCTGCAACAATAACGTCAAGGAGGATGCCCTTCGGACTGCAAGGCCCTTCCTCGGGATTGTTAACGGCTCCACGGACCGAACGCCAGGCGGGGAGGAGCGGGCCCGGGGCCGGGAGGCCCGTCCGCCCCCAAACCGCCGCCTCAGTCCGCACAGGCCGCGCGCCGCGACCCCCCTTCCCCTCGGCGTGGGCCGGAACCGACCTGCGGCCGCTCCGCGGGCGCCCGGCGCCCCGCACTCCGGCTCCTCCAGCATTGCTCCGGCGGCGTCTCGAGCTCCCCTCAGGCGGCGGAGGCGCGGGCTCCGCTCAGGCGGCCGCTGCTGCTCGCCCTCCCGCCCGCGCCGCTACTGCCGCGGCCGCCGCGCTCGTATTTGGCGGGAACCGCGGCGACCCCCGCGGCCCCCGCGCGGATTGGGTGAGGCCGAGTCACGTGACGGTCCTCCTCGGGAAGAGGGGAGCTCCGGGAGCATCCTCGCGAGAGCCGAGGCTTCCATTGCTCCCATGGCTCCCCTATTGATATTCCCGCGGTGGGCGGGGCTTTTTCTCGGCCGCCTGTCGTTGGCAGGGAGCAGGCGCCCTGCGATTGGTGGTGGGTGGTGTCAAGTTGAGGGTTCGACACTGTGATTGGCTGAGCTCGTGGGATACGTCTCTGGGAGGAGGGAGGGTCAGGCTCTACGTCATGACGAAACGCTTTACGTAGGGCGCCGGTGACAACCTGAAGCTGCAATTGAGCTAAAGACTAAAAGTTTTTTTTTTATCCTAATGGGACGTAGGCCGAATACAGCCACAGCAATTTAAAATTATAAATTATTTTTATATTAACAATAAAAATAAAATTAATTAAATAAACTCTGGGCATCGCTTCAGAAGCATTTGAGAGGCAGTAAATATATTCAGAGGGAATGAATGAAATGGATATTTCTGGTTTAATCCTCAGGGTTTTGCACATGCTGTTTCCTCGCCTGGAACACTCTTTCCGCAGCTCTTTTCCTGGTTGATTTCTACCTAACTTTCAGATCTTAGATTGAAACCCCAGAGGAGCCTTTCCTCCCCAACCCCCAACAAGATGAAGTTCCTACAACAACACTGTTCTTTTTCTTGGAGCAATTACAGCTTTTGTTTATCTATTAGCGTGTTATTGGTTAATGAATTCATTTCTGTTTTTGTCATTAGCTCCATGAGGGCAGGAATTGTTTATCACAGTATCCCCAGGACCTACCCGTGACAACCATTAGTAGGTACCCAATAAATATTTGAGTGAATACATAAATATCATTTAATTGAACTGTGTGATCATGTAAGTTAAAAGCCTCACATGGAACAGAAACCTTCAGAGTCAGCCTGCAAGCCTTAGGACAGGTTTTCTTCAGCACTAGTTTAACCTCTCAAGCAGAGCAGAAGTGAGGAGAGAAGAGTGAAATTTAGCCCAATTTTGGAATTCTATTTATCCTGTAGATTGGATAATTAAATCAGTAGAATTGGTTGGAAATAATGTGGAAAATAGGAAATTTGAGGACATCACTTTGGGCAAGTCATGTCTTACTCAAGGCCTCAGTTTCCTCATCTGAACCATTAGGATGTTTTCCCTTCCTTCTCTGACATTCTGGCATCTGAAATGATTTAGACCAGTGGATTACCATTCAGGGTGCCCATCAGAATCACATGGGAGATTTTTCAAACTATTCATAATAGCCCCATCAGGATCTTGGGGAAAGATGTTGAGGCATGCATATTCTAAAGCAATCCTCTGATCTAGTCCTTCTGTTGAGGCACTTGTAAACTTCCACCAATCCTCTGCTTTACAAAATCACTCAACTCTGTCAGATATTTCAGCACTGAAATTGCAAGCACTTTAGCTCTAGTCACGTTATTGTTCTTTTTCTGATCGGTAGTCAGACACGTTATCCATTGTGCAACTGGCCCCCACCCTGTTTTTTTTGGACTCATTTACTCATTTCGATTCATTATTAATTTCCAATTTATTCAATAAAAATAACAATTGATGAAAAAATCAATATCGGTAAACATGTATCAATCTGGGAAGGCTTCCTGGAGGAGGTGACATTCCAAATAGAGTTATTTTTTATGCACAAGGGACGGGGGAAATATTGGGGAAGAATGTGCATGAGAGGAATAATGTTAGCAAAATCCATAGGCAACAGGGACCATGGGTTATAGAAGACGAAGAGAGCCGAAGTTAGACAAGGTGATGGGGCCAAATTATACAAGCTTTGTAGTCCATGTTAAGAAATTGGGAGAGTATGCTAAGGCCAGTAGATGGACTTTAAACAGGGGACTGATGTGATCTGAATTGTGTTATAGAAGCATCATTCTGGCTGCCTTGTAGAAGATGAATTGGAGGGGAGAACCTGAAGGTGGGCACACCAGAGAGGAGGGTGGTGGAATGGTCTGATCAGGGCAGAAGACAGTTGGGGTAGTGGAAAGGAGTTATAAGTGATAGTCTGATGTCTGACTTGGGCAACTGAATGGATGAACACGGGGCCGGACGCGATGGTGGTGGAAGACCACAGAAGGATTGGGTATAGCTGAGATTACCGAACAGGTATCCGAAGATTTGTAAACCCAGCCTCTGGAGTTCTACCTGCCCCTTCGCCTCCCCAATCTCTGCAAAAAGGTGTTAAGCCCCTTTCCTAAGACGTCAGGCCCACCTCCGGGACTCGAGGGGTCGCTGCAGCCGCCACAGCCCCTCTAGGTTCTCCCTGGTCCACTCACTGGGCTAGGCGGCCGCTCCATCCGCAGGCGGAGTGCGCGTGCGCTCCCTGGCCGGCAGGGGGCGCGCGTGCGCAGACGGGGACGGGGGGGGGCGCGCGTGCGCGCGGCGGAGGCCGGCACCGGAAGTGTGTGGTTGCCATGTAATATCCTGGCCGCGCGGGCGCGCGAGGGGCTGAGGCGGCGCCGGGGCGGGCGCGGAGCTGGCTGGAGGGCGGCGGAGGCGGTGCCGTAGGGGCCCGCTGAGGCGCGCGGGGTTTGGCGGCGCCCGGAAGCTTGTCGCTTGCGCGGTCCCTCCGGTTCGCTGAGTCCGTGTGGGAGGCCCGACGGCGGGAGGCAGCATGTCGGTAGCGGGGCTGAAGAAGCAGTTCTACAAGGCGAGCCAGGTGAGCGGAGGCCGAGGCGGGGGGCGAGCTCCGGGCCCCAGGATGCTTGGAGGGGTTCCCGGCCAAGCCCTGACTCGGGAGGGAGCCGTGGGTACTGAGGGGGCGGCGTTGGCACTCGTCCCCCGCCGGGTGGGGACAGCCTAGGAGGGGCGGGGGTCTGCGTGCGAGGTGGCCCAGACCCTCCCCGCCATGTGGGCTCCAGTCTCCTCGAGACGGGTGGGCAGACGCTTTAGAGGCGCGGAGGTGCACCCAGAGGTTGGCCCCGGACGTGGACCCCTCTCCTCCCGTCCTTCCCTCTGAAAGGGCGGGCGGGCGGGCGGGCGGGGGGGAGGGCTGTGGGGGGGGCAGGGAGAGATGGGGAAGAAGCAGTCCCGAGGTTGTCGACACAGGACTCTTGCTAGAGAGCCCAGGGTCAGGGAAATTTTGTGTCTACAACAATTCTTTTTCTTTTTTTCTTTTTTATTTTTTTTAAAGATAACAAACGAAAAAACCTTTTCAGTGGGCCCGGTACAAAGTTGAAAGGGTAGAGTGAAAAGTCAGTTTCCCACTTCAGTCCCTCAGGCATCCAGTCCCTCTCTCCAGAGACAGGGACTGTCACCAATTACCAAAGAGAAGGGTATGTCTCTCCTTTAAAAACACACACGTAGCGGTAACATTGTCTACACAGAACCGTGTAATTCATGTTTTTCATTAAATGTGTCTCGGAGATCGCACTAGAGCTAGAATTCTCCACCTTGGGTCATTCTCTGTTGTGGTGGCCCTCCTGGGCACAGTGGGGCGTTGAGCAGCATCCCTGGCCCCTAACCAGTCGATACCAGGAGCTCCCCCCACCGACCACGGATGTCTCCGGATGCTGCTAAATGTCCTTAGGGGAAAACCCCTCTCCTTTCCCCCTCCCCCAGAGCTACACCTAGAGCCTCTTGTATCTTTTTAATGGGTATGTGGCATTCCATTCCATGAAGTCTGTCATAATTTATTTAATTAGTTGTCCATCGATGGATGTTTAGGTTGTTTCCAGTAGTTTTCTGCTGCAAACGATACTATCGTGAATAGCCAGTGAATATCTCTGCTCACAGGTGGGATTGGATTTAAAGGATAAGTTCCCAGAAGTGGAATGCAGAATCCAAGAATATAAGTGTTCTACTTTGACAGATAGAATAGGTGTTTTGGAAAGTCCAGGCCCCATTGCTCACGAGTCTGGTGAAAGCTGAGTGGATCCACTCTTCAGAAAACTGGGCGAATGCAAAATTCAGTTTATAATTTCAGATCCAAGAAGTCCCAGATCCCTTGATCCTATGAGAACCTTAGATCTGGAGTTTGTGTGGATAGATCTGGAGTTTGTGTGGATAGACTCCAGGAAGGAGCGAGCAACAGTCATAGGAGTTGTTTGGCCCGCGCTGGCAAACCAGACTCTGCCCACAATTTGGAGAGGTCCGGTGGGAGGGAAGAGAGATGAGTCCCCAGTAATACACAGCTGGGACCTTTTGCCCTTTGAGGGGGAAAACTAATGACCCTAGTATTTGTCTAGGGCTAAAGATATTTGGGCTCTATCTCTAGACTCCAGGCCAAACCCTGGAGGAAGAGAGGTTTAACCCAGAGGGATTCTAGGATTGTTGCTGAGAGTACAGCCCTTTGCCCCAGCAGGATGGAATTAAGTGAGCTGGCCCTGGGTTAGACCTTGCCCAGCAGGCCTCAGACCCCACCCCCGCACACTTGACCAGAGCACCTTGGAGGGCTGCTCACTATCTTGGGCCCTGATGTAGCCCCTCTCGCAGGAACTGTGGGTCTCGGAAGAATTCCTGGGCCACTTTGTTCCTTCATATAGACAGGTCTCTGGAAGCCCTCCGCGCCCCGCCCCCAGCCATGAGGGCCTGTGCTGGTGGCCCATGCTGTCCCCAGCAGATACGCTGTGCCGGAGGAACTAGCTGGGCCTCAGGCCATCCACCGGAGCCTTTTGTCTCGGGGAAAGAAGGTTGGCCTGCATTCAGACGTGTGGGGAGTGCTTGGAAATCTGGAAAGCTCAGAGCAGTGCAAGCTGGTGGTGCGGATCAATTTATTATCTCGATATTCTGAGGCCCAGTCCCAAAGAATTGCTGCGACACGTCCTCCTCTGAGAGCTGTTGTCTTGGCCTCCTGACCGACTCCATGTTGAGTTGCCCTCTCAAGAATCACCCTGGCTGTGTTCCATTCCCTTCTGCAATAGTTTCCATAGACCTCTGCTGTTTATCTGGATGTGTCCACCTCTTTGTGTATTACTTCTCTTCTCTTTTTTTTTTTATAAATTTATTTATTTATTTATGTGGCTGCATTGGGTCTTCGTTGCTGTGCGTGGGCTCTCTAGTTGCGGTGAGTGGGGGCTACTCTTAGTTTGCAGTGCACAGGCTTCTCATTGCGGTGGCTTCTCTTGTTGCGGAGCACGGGCTCTAGGCATGCGGGCCTCAGTAGTTGAGGCTCACGGGCTCTAGAGTGCAGGATCAGTAGTTGTGGCACAAGGGCTTAGTTGCTCTGTGGTATGTGGAATCTTCCCGGACCAGGGCTCAAACCCGTGTTCCCTGCATTGGCAGGCGGATTCTTAACTGCTCTGCCATCAGGGAAGCCCTGTGTTTCTTTTCTTGATCTTACGAACACCTCTTTCAAGTAGGGTCGTCTGTGTCAGGTAACATTCTTGTTAAGTCGTAATAATATATATTGAGTTTTCACTGCGTGAACAGGTGATATTCTTTAAACCAGTCGGTCTCAATTGGTCTCACTTATCTGGCCTAAGGTAAACACTGTCCCCTTTTTACACAAAAGGATTTGGGGGCATTTGTCTTCCTGTAGGACAGTAGTTCTCAACCAGGGCCAATTCTACCCTCCAGAGGACATTGGCAATGTCTGGAGGCATCTTGGGTTGTCACAACATGGTGGTAATTAATTATATTACAGCGCACTGGGTGGCCCTGCACAACCAAGAGTCACCCGGCTCCGACGTCAACGGTGCTGAGGTTGAGAAACACTGTTTTATGGTTTGAGAAAAGTGAGGATAATTTTACCCAAACAGAAGAACAACAAAAAATCCTTCCTGGGCATTCTTCTGGCAGCTGCCTGCTTTTTCTAATTCTCGAAATGCAGATAACCACATATACGCAGATGGACATGTGCGTAAAATTCAGCATCCAGACACCAAGTCTCCCCCTCCCAAGTCCTCAGGAAAACCCCAGAGTGTTTTTTGGCATCTGGCATTTTTAAGAAGGTACAAGCTTGCATTGGTGCCTCTCAATTAGGGGCAACTAACCCTCCCCTCTCCCACCCTGTGCACCACCCAAGGGACATTTGGCAACGTCCGAGACAGTGGCACGCCTTGGGGAGAGGGTGCTACTGGCACCGAGTAGGTAATGGCTGGGGATGGTTGTTAAGCATCCTATAACATACAGGACAGTCTTCTACAAGACAAAGAATTATCTGGCCCCACATAAGAGAAGCGCCAACGTTTCTGTAGCAAGAAACCCTACTTTGAAACGGGTTCTTGATTTCCAAGGCTTGTAAGAGCATCATTTCTAAATTGAGAAATAGAAGCCAGGTGGATGTGTGAGAGAGAGCTGGGAATAGAGAAGCTGGGTTTCTCGAAGGTGAGGCTGTGATGTTAATGAAAAGTTTCTACCTCCTTGGTGACACTGGTAACAAACCAGGTCCCAGTGTCTGGCAGTATACTGGCAAATTCCACACCAGTTCATCTCTGGTGAAAACTTTCAGGTCTCAAATAAAATCGGTTTGAGCTTGAGCGGGAAGTCTGTGGGTTTTTACTTCTTAGTAGGAACTGGTCACCTGAGCTGAGGAAAGTTGAATGTATGGAGTGAAGCAGCCAAAGAAATGGGCGTCTGTCTCAGGCCCGTGGTTTTGGTCCCCTCCGGCCTCGCCGTGTAATGCCACTCAATAGCCCTCTGGTACTCATGCACACCTAGAATCTGGGGAGGTGCTTTTATGAGCCTTTCTGAGGAACTGAGGTGGGTAGAGGAACCCAGTAGCGAGATCTAGGCTCAAAACTTCACTTGTCATTGTGGTGTTTTTGGGTGACATTAATTTCCAGGCCTAACCTTCTGACTGGTTTCCTGATAATTCTTGTGGCTGGGCTGTGTGGAGATTTGAGAGTGTAACTAGGGATAGATCTGGCAGCTGCCTGGAATGCTGGCCTGATTTTTTTTTTTTTTTTTTTTTTGCCTGAAAGGAGGGAGAGAGTTTAAACTGAAAGATTGGTTCCATCCGAGCTAGGAGGGAAATTCATGACCGTCATATCCCGTAGCTTTGACGTTTGTTGGATACTCGCTAGGCTCCGGGTTTGTGTCTAGGAGGAAAGATCGAGCTTCCCGGGAAAGGCATGGGGTGGGGGTATGACGGGGGGCCCAGGACCCCAACGTGTTGGAGTAAGCAGTAGCCGGGGGAATGTCCGATGTCCCCAGATACTGCCTGCTCTGACCTTTTTTTTTTTTTGGCTGCATCAGGTCTTAGTTGTGGCACACGGGGTCATCGTTGAGGCGTGCAGGATCTTCCACTGCGGCGCGGGCTCCTCTCTAGTTGTGGCATGTGGGCTTTCTCCCTCTAGTTGTGGCACGAGGGCTCCAGAGCACCTGGGCTCTGTAGTTGCGGCACGCCGGCTCTCTCACTGAAGCACGCGAGCTCAGTAGTTCTGGTGCACAGGCTTGGTTGTCCCGTGGCACGTCTTAGTTCCCCAACCAGGGATCGAACCTGTGTCCCCTGCATTGGAAGGAGAATTCTTTACCACTGAACCACCAGGGAAGTCCCTCTGACCTATTTTTTAAACTTCATTTTATGGGATCATGCTTTTGATTTCCCAGTAAAGTTCTTGGCCTGCTAAGTAGTAGACATGGAGTGATCTTAGGATACAAAAATCTGGAATTTGTAACCCCTTAGTCTCAGCACGAATCAAAGTGTGGAACCTGTGAGCCGGGAGCGACAGGTGTCAGGCGAGGTCTGGGGGTGGGGGTGGTCCCTGGCCCAGACCCTTGAGCTGAGCAGCTGCAGGCTAACCTCCGGAAGACCTTCTGCCTCGGGACAGCAGACCTGGGAAGGGCCTTTGGCCATTGCCATGTCCACGTGCGACGGGAACTGGGTTAAGTCCACTCTTACAGGAAGCCTCTCTGCTGACTCATTTTGTAGGAAGACCCTTGACCTAGCGGTGTCCCTGTGGGACCTTGGACAGAGATGATCCTGTCCTGCTCCATTAGTATTCCATCCCCAGCTTGCTGGGTGGAGTAACCAGCCCTGTGTTTTAGGCTGCACTGTGGAGCTACAGAAGAGATTTGAGACTGCCCTTCCTGAAGGGAGCCAAGGGGCCTCTTTAAACTCCACCACTTCCCAGGCCTGTCTGTAAAACCAGGTTAACCCGACCTCCTGGGCAGGACCCGCTGTTTGCAATCAGGGAGGCGCCCTGTAACCAAGCAGCATCCTGCATACTCTTGTTATTAACATACCAGGACCAAGGGGTCATCATATTCTGTTTCTGCTGCCCGTGACTGCGGTACATCAGACCTAAAGTTCACCTCTGACTCAGAATCCTGTGTGTAGTAAAGAGCAGTTCATCAAAGAGGGCCCGTGGGAGCTAATCGCCCTGCTTATCTGGGTATGTTTTGAGGCAAAGCTGTAGGATACTTAATTATATTCCGTGTGCCACTTAATAACAGCCTCTGTTTGGTTTCAGAAATTGGAGGCTGTCACAGTTTTGCGACCCCAGAACTGTCACTGACTTAGCAAGTGAAGTAAGGAAATGGTGCTATTTACCCACCCACCACCCATCCACCCAGCCTCCCTCCGGAGCCAACATCCAAGCAAGCACTTAGTGCCTTCGGGGGCCTGAGCTCTCCGCCCGCCCATCAAGTGTCCATCTGAGCATCTCTTTGCTTCTTTCCTCAGAGGACAAACTGACAGGCTTTGACCGGGCCCCTCAGGCCTGCCATTTGCCTCTGGTGTGCGTGTCCCATGGCCTTTGACCCTGGGATGTGGGCCACAGTTAGCTCTGCCCTGGCCTCTGTCTCAGCCCTCTCCACTTTGTTGCCAGTATTTTGAAACGGATCCAATCTGGGGAAAGTTAGTTTTTAATTTGGGGCGTGCAGCCAACTTCTTCCGTAGGATTTCAGAGGCATCTGCACATTTTGACACTGCAGGGCTGCCGTGGGCCGCGGAGTGGCAGAGGAAAGTCAGATTGTCTTCTGTTTCTGGTTTTTGAGGTCACGGCGGGGGGTGGGGTGAGGTTTCTGAGGTTTAAGGAGGGTTTGATGATGGAGCCTTCCAGCCACTGGAGGGGTGAGCAGGCCCGTGGAGGCATCTTTACCCCCTGTGCTCAAACCCTCCTGGCTTTTAAGTGCCTGGGGAAGTATCAGGGGCGATTTTTTCTGGTTCTTTTTTAAAGCTGTCCCTGGAAAGCTGAGGAAGGATGTATCAGACTGTGGAGCAGCCGGTTCCTCTCTTCTCCCCTCCTCTCTGCACCCCCCTCCTTCCTCCTCCTCTTCTCCTTCTTTCTCTTCCCCACCCCCCCACCCAAACTTTTTCTCTCCCCGCCCCTCTCCCCAGGGCTGGATTTGCAGCCACTTCTCTCGAGCACTGCAGTTTGGGTCCAATTCTGCTCATTTCCTGTTAAGCAGTAACCAGGGCTCCACAAACTCAGGCTCCCAGAGGATGGCCTCGTCTTCCTTTTCCACTCAGCTCCTAGAAAAACCTGCTGACTGGGCCCGAGAGGGGGATCACGCGGAGACTCCCAACCACAGCAGGAAAATAGATGTGCGATTTCCTCTGAAGGACCTGACTCAGCATCAGCCGTGGCCACCCTGGGAAGAGCCGCTGCCTGGATGCTCAGATTTCCACACCTGGGCATTAAACCCCTCCAGCGGTACCACGCCCGCCCGGACTGTCACGGCCCAGTGACGTGAGCTGCCCCCCGGGAGGGGGTGGGCGGTGAGGAGGACAGTGGGTCGCTGTCCCAGGAACTCAGTAAAGGTTAGCTGGACGGAGTTTGCCCCACATCGTAGGTCATGAGAGCGCAAAAGCGGGGCGGCCGTGTGGGCGCACCTAGAGAAGACAGGGCTGGGGTCTGCTGAGGGGAGCGTCCCCCGCTGACCTGGGGTGCGGTTCCAGCTCCAACCTGGCATTCAGGACCTTCCGGAGCCCCCGCCCTGGTCGCGGCTTTCAATCCCACCCTCCCCCTCGCAGCCAGCACGCCTCAGTCCAACAGGTCTGCTCAGGCTCATACCTTCCCCCCTCCTTCCCCACCCCAGCCCAGTCTCCCTGTCCACTTCCTGTTTGCCCTCAGAGCCCTTTGTGTATCTTCCTGTATCCTTGCCATCTCCTGGGTCCCCCCCCCAAAAAATATTTCTCCACCCTCCCTGGTGGTCTCCTGCCCACGTGCCACACACCCAGCACATCCTCACACCCAGTGTGCTTTTCTTCTCATTGGGTGTGAGCTCCTGAGGGAGCAGGCTGCCTGGCGGCTGGTGACAGGCCTGGGTCCCCACGGGTCGTGGCTTGCTGGCCAAGTCGTCAGAAATGGTGGACTCCTTCTCAGAGCGGGAATGGGGCTGTCCGGTGCCAGTGGCGGTGCCCATGCGAAGCCAGGTGGCTGGCAAGGCCATGGAGGCCTCGGTCAGGAACAGGTCCGACTGGTTTAAAGAATAAGAAATCAAAGCTCAGAGGTTGTTCCCTTTGGCTTAGGATCTGTCTTGAGGGCTCCAGGCCGAGGGACCGGCGCTTGACTGGCCAGAGCGGCCCAACCTGTGTCACGGGCAGTCTCTGTCATTTCAACCCCACAGCCAGGCCAGGAGGTGCCCAGCCTGCTGGGAAAAGGAGTTCCCTGGCTCCACTTTCCCCAGGCCCCACCACTCTGGCCTCAGAAGCCTGCTCTCTGCCCCTGGACTTCTGACCTCTTAGACTTGACCGGCGTTAGCCCGGGTCCTGTGTGCAGTCCCTCCCTGGCTTCCACACCTGGCCGCCCTTCTGCCTCTTCTCCTGTGTCCTGAGTCAGCTGGCCAGCTCTCTCACCCCCTCCTCCGCTTTGCCCCGTTGGTTCCCCCTGTGGGCTTGCCACCCTGCCTCTGGGCCTTCTCCCTCCAGGACCTGAGGGACCTCCCTAGCACCTGCCACTGCTCATGCACCTGTCCTCCAGATCTTTGTCCCCAGTCATGGCACTCCCAGCCACCCTCTAGATGGTGGTCCCTGCCTGTCTGGCTGGTACTGGAAATGCAACAAGCTCGTAGGCCCAGTGCACCTGAGGCCAGCCTCCTCACCTGCGGGCCCTAACTTTCCCTGTCCACACCCTGGGGCCCAGGGAGCCCCGCCACCTTCCCCGAGGTGCTGCGTCCATCACACCAGCTCCTGGGCCTGCAGTAAATACCTGGAACCAACCACCTAGCCTGTGACTTGAATCAATTAGTTAACTTGACTTTCAAATAGACTCACTTTTTAAATTTATTTTAAAAGGGATCTTGATGTTATTTCTTACTCTAAGTCATAGTAACTGGATCACAAGATACAACAGAAACAAAGCAGTGTAGTTGATTCCTCCTGGATTCCTTACCTCGGAGGCTGGGGTCTGGTCCCTCTTTTTTTTGTTTTTTTTGTTTTTTTTTGTGGTACACAGGCCTCTCACTGCTGTGGCCTCTCCATTGCGGAGCACAGGCTCTGGACGCGCAGGCCCAGCGGCCATGGCTCACGGGCCCAGCTGCTCCGTGGCATGTGGGATCTTCCCGGACTGGGGCACGAACCTGTGTCCCCTGCATCGGCAGGCGGACTCTCAACCACTGCGCCACCAGAGGAGCCCTGGTCCCTCTTATTAAAGAGTCGCTGAAACAATAAGTGCCCACGAGGGACTTCTTGGCAGTCCAGTGGTTACGACTGCACTTTCACTGAAGGGGGGCATGGGTTCGATCCCTGCTCAGGGAACTAAGATTCCACATGCCACGTGGCACAGCCAAAAAATAAAAAGCAAAA